>NC_056736.1:692360686-692398186 GCF_019279795.1 Protopterus annectens
AGTGCTGGCAGTGTTAATTGTCATCACTGGCAGTGTTAATTATCAGTGCTGGCAGTGTCAATTGTCAGTGCTGGCAGTGTCAATTGTCACTAGTGCTGGCAGTGTTAATTGTCATCACTGGCAGTGTTAATTATCAGTGCTGGCAGTGTTAATTGTCATTGCTGGCAGTGTTAATTATCAGTACTGGCAGTGTTAATTGTCATTGCTGGCAGTATTAATTAGTGCTGGCAGTGGTAATTATCAGTGCTGGCAGTGTTAATTGTCATCGCTGGCAGTGTTAATTATCAGTGCTGGCAGTGTTAATTGTCATCGCTGGCAGTGTTAATTATCAGCACTGGCAGTGTTAATATCAGTGCTGGCAGCGTTAATTGTCATCACTGACAGTGTTAATTATCATTGTTAATTTAAATAGCTGAGCAATTTATCTGGGTAAATCTCTTGCCGCAGTCATTCCTGAGGAACAGTATGTGGCTAATTAGCATTAGCTTTTCCCCAAAAATGCCTCATTAGAATTTAGTGTGGCCCTCATGAAGGCCCACTGCAGTGATTCTGCCACTTAAAAGTATTGTAGTGGGCCTGTCTCTAAATGAGAAGGGGTGACTGTGAGTGGTTAGTCACTTGAGTTTGGGTTTACAGGATTTATTTTGGTGCAGTCCATTAGTTGAGGCCAGATCTAATAATGTATTAGGTTTCCAGTTTCATTATTTATATACTTATAACTTAGACAGACTTCAGAATTTTACTCTGTTATTGCCCCCTTGTTATTTTTTATGTGAAAACACTTGAAACTGGATGTTATATTTAAGAAATGTAAAAACATTATCCCTAATGGTCCTGTTATATTATGCTTCATTCCTTTTAATGTTATAACAAAATATGTAAATATATTGCATTGATTAAAGATATTATTCCTGATATAGCCAATGTTTATCTGCATTTTTCTTTAGCAAGCAGTATAAACATTATTTTTATGATCTTTCATTGGAAAATTATGGTATTCCACCTTTTAATAGGGAAAGCTTTATGGAATGGGTTAATAAATGGCTTTACAATAACTTTCAGTTAAATGAAAATGGTGAAGTGTGTACTTTAAGTACTGTTAAAATGCCACTGAAATTATGTGGATGATTATACTTATATTTATAATTTTGCTGAAAAAAAAAATAATCTAATTTTAATAAAGTCAAATACTTCTGTTGTTATTCTACACACAATACTTATATCTGAATTAATTTTTTTAAGAATAAAAACATAAACATTTGTGTTTTGTAAGTAAGTGAGAGATGTATTGCATCCAAGTTCAGATAATTCCTTCTAAAAGACACCCACAAATTTTAATAAGTAGTTGTTATTTACAGATTATAATCATTTGCTTTCTGTTTTTCACTGTCTATTTCCTCTTTAAGTATTAGAATTTTTAGTGAGTATTTTTACATTTATTTTCTAAAATCAGAAATAGTAGCAAGGGACTAAATTAACCCATAATAATTGTTGGAGTATTTAACAACTGTAAAGGCAATTAGACGTTTTTTGTGTATAAAACCAACAGATGGTTTAAATGTGTGCTGAATCGTGGCATCCCAAATAGAACCAAGATGCTCTCATCCAAAAAAAGGAAGCCAATCTGGTGGTCCCCTGCCATAAACAAACTTTACAACAAAAGGAAGAAACTGTTGCAGAAAAGAGGAAAATCCCACGATGCAAAAAACTCCCTTAGCAGCCTCAGTAAGAAACTGAGATCCCTCATAAAATCCTCCAAAGCTAATTACGAAAATAAAATTGCCAGAGATTCCAAAGACAACCATAAAGCATTCTATAACTATGTCAAGAATCTAAATGGCAATGCTCAGATCTGCTCTGACTCTGAGCTAAAACAGAATGGCATTAAATATACTGATCCCAAGGATATTGCCAATATCCTGGCAGATCGATTCAATGCCAACTTCACACCCCTCTCACCCCCTAAATAGCCCATCTCAATACCGGACGATTGCCAGATTCCGGTAATAATGGCCACACAGGTAAAAACGCACTCTCCAAAGCTAAGAATACAGCATCCATGGGACCAGATGACATCCCGGGCTGTATACTACATGAACTACAAAATGAACTGGCACCTCACCTAAGTGTCATGTTTAATCATAGCCTCACCTCAGGTTTCGTGCCCACTGAGTGGTGCCTAACTACAGTTATCCCACTCCACAAGGGAGGATCCACCTTGGATCCCATAAACTACTGTCCCATCAGTCTGACGAGCCTTATCTGCAAGGTCATGGAGCGTATTATCATGGAACTTAAAAACAAAGACATTGGCAACCTTCAAACACTGGACCCCACCCAGTTTGGGTTTGTGAAGAGCCGATCTTGTCTCGTGAACCTGATTGACTTCTTCGACTCACTCTCCAGAGCCATGTACAAGGGTAAGGTGGTCCACACAGCCTATCTAAACCTTGCCAAGGCCTTTGACACCATCCCCCACTCTGGAATCATAGATAAACTTACTAAGCTGGGCATTAATCCCTACATCACCCAATGGGTTGCTAACTGGCTTACTTATAGAACCCACACTGTAAAAGTAGCCGACTCCAAATCCAGCACCAGACAAGTGACAAGTGGAGTACCTCAGGGATCAGTCCTGGGACCACTCTTGTTTGGCATCTACTTCTCTGAAGTACAGGCCAACACTAAGGAACTCTGGCTTACAAAGTTCGCAGATGACTGCAAACTGGGAGCCATTATTGAATCCCAATTGATGTGGATACTCTACAAAAGGGCATTACAGAAACAGATGCTTGGTGCCAGAGCCATGGGCTCAAGCTCAATGTCAGGAAATGTATAGTTATCCTCTTTGGGAAAAAACATGTACCCATGAATTACCATATAGGTGGCAGTACACTAAACACTGAAAGTGTGATAAGAGACTTAGGGACACAGGTTGACAGTGGTCTCACCTTCGATAACCACATCGCCACAACAGTCAGGAAATCCTTCTATGTGGCACACCTCATCACTAAGGGCTTTTCATCCAGAAAAAAGGAGGTCATTGTCCCACTGTACTCATCCCTCATTAGACCCATTATAGAATACAATGCCCCATTTGGTATGTACCTTTCAAGACATGTGCAACAACTGGAAAGGCCACAGACATACCTCACTAAAAGAATCACAGGCCTAAAGCAGATACCCTACGCTGACCGCCGTAAAAAAAATCCAGCTATACTTTGTCGCATATCGTCTACTCAGAGGCGATCTCTGCTTAACATACAAGGCCATGTCAAACCCAGAGCTGTTGGACATGCTACACTTAAAGAAATCCCAATCCCTCAGAGCCACACGCTCTAAGGATCTAAACCTTGTCATCACAATAAACAAAACATGCTGGAGGGATAGGTTCCTGACCCAGAGACTCCCCAGACTCTGGAATAGATTACCCATACATGTCAAGCAGAGTGCCTCTTTGGCCCTCTTCAAAGGGAACCTTGACAATTGGATGGGAGAAAGGAAATTCAACTCGGGGATCACATCAGTCGCCCTGCTAGACAGGGGTCCAGGGAAGTAAATAAAGTGGGAAGAAATAGCCAGGGAATTGTTATGGCTAGGCTTGTATAGGCCCTAGGGCTGATGGCCTAGTACCAACCTATGAACCTATGAACCTGAGTCCTCCCTTCACACATTGCTTTGTGCCTACCATCCCTTCAGATACAAGGATACTGTGGTGGCATTCCCATGATTGTTAGACACCATGCACCTCCAAATTCTCAGAGACCATCAAACTGAACTCACTAAACTGAAAATCACACTATCTAGGATCAACTGTCGGTTTAAAACCTGTTACAGGACACCTTCTGTGCTCCCTTAAAATCATGTTTTTGTTGTCTGTCTTTTCAGCTTTTCTCAGTTAGGGGTCACCACAGCAGAACTCTGGTCTGCTAATGATTGGCAGTAGATTTTTTTTTTTTATGGTGCCGAGTTGCCAGCCTGACACCCAACCTTTAGTGAAAGCACGCCCATTCATGCATGTCTTTCGGAGGACACTCTACCGCAGGGAGGACACGCAGACTCCACACAGAAGGTGCTCCAGCCGAGAATCGAACGGGAGAACCTCTTGCTGTGAGGCAACAATGCTACCGCTGTGCTACCACGGCTTCTTCCCTTAAAATCATGTATTATTCCTAAATGTAGTCAGTGAACTCCCCATAAACATGAAGTTGATTATATTTGGAGACTTGAATTACCTTTCAGTAAACTGGAACATGTATACCAACAGTGCCGAATATTCCCAAAAGTTCTTAGAGTTAATAAACAAAAATCTCCTGAATCAGATAGTTAGCAAATCTAGGAGAAAACATAATATTCTATACCTGATCCTTGCAAATATAACCTCTTTATGCACTATTCCCATGATATCTCCATCCCCATTTAGGTTGTATCACAAACTAGTGACCTTCACCCTTAAAATATATAGGCAATTTGAAAAGAATATTTCAGAATTTAAGGTCTTCAGACATATAAACCTCATCAAATTTTATGATGAAGTTTCAAAATTCACTTACAGCATCATAAACGACAACATTGACACACCAGATAGTTAACCAAAGGAAATGTATGCTTACCTTGATGAATTTATAGAACTGACAGTCCCAACCAGATTTAACTATAATAGGAAATTCTTGAACAAATCACCATGATTGTCTAGAAATATAAATAAACTGTACAATAAAAAAACTCAAAGTACACAGCATACACCTCTCATATTAAGAATATCAGAAACATTACTAAATACTTTAGAAACACATCTTTCTTTCGCTACATTAAAACACTAAGAAATAATACCCAGTATTGCTCGGAACTCATTCAGGGTGGCACACCCTATTCTGACCCAACAGACACTGACAACATACTAGCAATAAAATTCAGTGCAACTGTCACCCAGAGTTGGGCATTCAAAGTCCATATATCTCTGAATATCTCAACCCTCCATCATCATTAAAGAACATGTATTGAAGGCACTGCACTCTCCAGGACCAAAAATATATCTTCCATGGGGCTTGATAATATTCCTGTCTGTTTATTAAGCAGTAACAAACAAGTAGAACCACTCTTTAAAATGTTTTAGCTGAGCTCAATCACAGGCTTTGCCCAGGTGATCTAGCACACAGCAGTAGTGATGGATGGCTCTCCAGGGAGAACCCTGGGAATTACAGATCCATCATCCTGACAAGGCTCATTTTAAAGCCATGGAACATATAGCTGATCTAATAAATTGTGATATAAAAGAATATAATAAAAAATGACACTGCAGCAGTTTGGCTTTGTCATGGGTAGACCAGCCTAATGAATGTAGTGAATTTCATCAGATGGGTAATGCACCTTGACTTGGCCAAGGTATTTGACACCATCCCACACATTATCATAGTCAGCAAACTATGGGATACCTTAGCTATTAGCAAAAATGCACTTAAAAGAAATAAAAACTGTATAGCATCAACTTGTTAAAATAAATATTTTTGCACAATTAAATGTATTTTATAAAACTGCTTCTGTTGAGTCTGGTGTTTAAAAGTTTCATGACATTTTATCTGTGTATTATGACTGATTATTATGAATGTGTTTATATGTCTCACTGGGGCTCCTTTTCCCTCCTACACAGTAAGTTTCCCCTTCTTATTCTTCCCATGGCTTACTATTTTTCAAAAATGCTATATTGATGGGGAGGGGGAGAGGCTGGCATAATGGTTAAGGTGCTTACCTTAGAAACCCAAAGTGCAGGGTTTGATTCTCACATGGGGTGATAGACTATACTTAAAATGGCCCATGAGAGCAGTTAGTCTAGTACTAATCTATGATATTTCCTATAAAGACTGATAAATAAAAAATAGATTGTTTATACCTTGAAGAAGGTGTTAGCAGGGTACATGCTCTGTTCTAAAAGATGCAGTCCTTAACGGGTCTATATTAAATCGTCAAAGTTTTACAACTTTGAATCACTAGACATCGAACACTAGTGATCAAAGTTGCAAAACAAACAATTTAAAAAAAAAAAAAGGAAAGTGAAGTGAAGTAAAGGGTTTAAACAGGGGGCAAGCCCCCCTGCACCCACCACGTGGGGGACTGTGCCCCACACCCCCTGCTACTTAAATATACCAACTCCGAGATTGTGCTACAGCATAGGAAATGGAAATCTTCCCTTTCCGCACCATATTCCATTAAAGTGCGATCTTGGAGTTGGTATATTTAAGTATCGGGGGGTGTGGGGGTGCTGGGGGGCTTGCCCCCCTGCTTTAAGCAGTTACTTTTGTTTTTTTCTTTTTTCTTTTTTTAAATCAGGTATTTGAAGTTTCATTACTTCGATCATATGGGGTTGACCATATAGTGTTTGAAGTTCTGAAACTTCGATTATCTGATATAGACCAACCTTAACTTGTAAAATAATAATAACAAATATGGAAGATATATATTGAGTGGATTTTGTATCTTAGAGTATAGTATAGTATATTCCCTTCTATAAGGTACAATGACTTTAGAGGTAATATATCTGTTTATTTAGATGTGGAGTGGGGCCTCCCACATTGGTTAGTGCAGATAGGTAAAGCCTCCAGGTAAAACTACTTTAGTTTTACAACAGCAATGTTTGGAATTCACTGTTTTGGAATCACTGCTAATATCCATGATATTGGAAAATGGAGATAGAGCATTGCTTGGCAATATATCTCCTAGATTCTGTATTTCATTATCTGTGTAACACCTTTGTGCATGCTGGCATATATTAATAGGTTTATAGGTTAACTACTAGGCTAGCTGCCTTTTTGAGCCATATTAAGCCTATCCAATTTCACTTGTTGTACTTGAAATAACCTATCCCATTTGGTTATAGAGTGACCTTACCCATCCCATGGTTAATTATATATTACCCGTAATGAGAATAACTGGGATCATACCACAGCTAATTTGTGGGGAATCATGCATGGAATAAAGTATTCAACATTTTGCCCCGGACAATAAAGTGTTTGCACTTCTAACTTGGATGGGTTCACTAACTGTGTACTTGTTAAAGAAAATTCTCTAAGTCCTTTAAAGGATCCTCATTAAAACGTTTCTGTTGCATAACATTTAATAATTTAGTGCTTTCCTATAACATTTGGTAGGCTACCATGTATTATACAGAACAAATGGCCCTCATTTTCAATTCCCACTGGGATTTTTGTCGTAGCTAAATGATGTAACAATAAAGTCAGTGAAAATGTAGATAACATGGAAACCATTGTATGTGTAAAGAACCATGGCCCTCCATCATGAGGGGTTACTGTCCTTATGAGTGCAACAACACTAATGCTTATACATGCAGACATATAAAAGTTTATTTTATCATGAAGCCACACTATTTTTCATCCAGTATGGCAATTGAACCAATTTAAAAATGTGAAAAACAATAAATGATTGTCAGTAGGCTTTTGCATTCTGCAGAACTAAAAACCTGCAAAGCAGCTTAGGAGTGGAGTGATAATGAAACCTGTAGTGGACCATATAAACCCTCTTATACAGCAATCATATAATGCTACTGTAAGGTTTCATGGAACCATTTCTAAAACATACATATACATGGTCAGTTCTACTCATGAAGAACAACAACACATTACTATGTCTAACAGCAAATGTCACAGAATGAATCATAAGTCTGTGTTTGTACTTTGAATATTCACCTATACAGTTATTCACTTGAGGCAATAAAAATATATTGGACCACTAGAAGGGGGTAAAATAAGTGCATATATCTTGTGCAATGTGTGAATATTAAAAAATATGTATAGACTGATTACATCATATAAAATAAGCACACAATGATTACATCATCCCAACAAAAGTAAATAACAAAGATGAAGCTACATCCCTATCGGGTATCTTCTTTTTCTTCTTAATTTGTCTTTTCCTGGTTAGGGGTCACCACAGTAGATAATTTTGTCCACTCATGATTGGCAGTGGAGTCTTATGGTGTCGAGTTGCCACAGACATCTATGAAAACACAAAGCCAGTTGATAAAATCAATGAATACAATTCCAAGAAGCTTCAGTAAAACAATTGTCAAATCCTTATCCGCTTTTGGGTACTAACCCTTCTTCAGATAATTCAACTGTACTCAGAGGAAAATATTTAAACAAACTTGTGTCCAATTATCTCTAATAATGCACCCACCTATTTTTCAAGGTGAGTCTCATAGGGACTGCCTCATTGAGCCCTGAACCTCTATGAGCCAACAACTCAATTATCCTCTTAGTCTCCTCTAATTCAGTCTGTTGCTTCATGTCCCCCCCTCTCACACTTCTATACATATTCCTAATAGCCCTAAACTTAAACCAATGTCCCTCATTCTGATCTATATGCCTAAACAATGCATTATGTGGATTCTTTGATCTAATGCAGGATAAATGCTGTAAAATTCTATCCTTGAACATACAGTTCATTTTACCCACATAAAAACGTAAACATTGTTGACATTCAGCTAGATAGACCAAATCTGTAGTTCTACAAGTCACCCTAGCCTTAAAATGAAATACTTTTGCTGTAACAGGATGTCTAAAATCCACTGCTCTATTTATAACCTCACATGCCTTACATGACCCACAAGGGACTGTCCCTTCCTTCTTCATAATTGGCCTCCATCTAGGTACATATTCTGTAGCCACCTACTAGCTATCCACTTACCTTAACCTAACCCTAACCCTAAGGTCCGTAACTACTGTACACTCACCTTACCCGCTCCCTAACCCTAAAGTCTCTAACTATCGCACACTCACCTTACCCGCTCCCTAACCCTAAAGTCCCTATCGCACACTCACCTTACCCACTCCCTAACCCTAAGGTCCCTATCACACACTCACCTTCATTCACATAATTACATTAACCCGGTCCGTAACCTTCGCTCCACAGTCGAGGAAATAGCGAAGCTGCAGAAATGGCCCACTGAATACTTTCCCTAGGAAAGTATTCAATATTCTGCAGCTTCACTATTTTCAGGGTTCAGTGCATAGGATTCGATATTATAACATTTGAAGTTTTAAGACTTCAATGTTATAATATAGACCCAAACAATGATGCACAGGGAGGGGATGATTCAGTGATTTGTATTGCAACCACACTAAAAGAAAATAACATACTATGAATTTCATGCAAATGACAGCATGAAGATTTACAAATGTCTGTCTGTATGTTCATAAGTTTAGAGGAAAATGACCTAAGTGAAGAGATACTTTATTTAATAGAGATGGACAGACATATTAAGATCAGTGAAAGAAACAGATTACAGAAAGTCAATAAAACCCCAAAAGTTAAAAGTTTGATAAAACAAATGAACACAGTAATTAAGACTGCCCACAGAAATTCATGTGATATAACAGAAGTAAATAGGATACATTACCGTGCAGCTATATTTATAACAGATAAAGTCTTACCACAAAAACACAGGGCAGCAAGGGAAAGGAATGGGAGAAATTGAATGCTATCATAGACGTATTGAATACAGAAAACTATAAAGCAAGACAAGTGTCACTGTCAGAAGAGTATAGAAAAGGGAACAGATCAACACAAATGCTCAGAAAGATAGGTGTGATAAAAGTAATGCATAGTATCAGAACAGATCAGGATCTGCTGTGCACTATTGCAAATAATAAACTAAAAATAGCACAGGCAGAAAAACTTAGAATATATGCAGATAAATGTAAAAGAAAAGTACAAAATAATCAATTTATTGATGACACAAAAAGTTTTATAGAGAATTGAGAAAAAAGGCAAAAGGAATCAAAACATCACCAAAAAAAGAAGAAATAGATACATTTTGGATAAATATTTATGAAGACCCTGTGGAACATAACAAAGATACTAAATGGATAGAAGAAGTAAAAAAAAAGAATAAGAAATTCAAATGTATAGGATATGAAATGGGATGAATTAACGGCCAGAGGGATTGAAACATAGTTAAGAAAAGCTCCTAACTGGAAAACACCAGGCCCAGATGTAGTACCTAACTTCCAGTTAAAAGTATTAAAATCTTTACATGAAGATTTAGCAACGAGTAAGAACTATTTATATGCACACCCTGAACAGACACCAGCCTGGCTGACAACAGGAAAAACAATAATCTACTTGAGAACAAATCTGCAAGCTATCCTAAAAACTATAGACCAATAAATTGCCTTCTGACAACATATAAACTATACACTGGAATTGATGCGAACAAAGTTTATCGTCATTTAGAAGAAAACTCAATCATGGTAATAGAACAAAAGGATAATAAAAGAAAGTTGTATAGAACAAAGGATTATTTGATGTTAAATAAAGTCATACTGGAGAACTGTAAAAAGGGGAAGAATCTAAGTATGGCATGGATAGACTATAAACAAAAGCTTTTGACAGTATCCCACTTTCATGGATAAGAGTGCTTAAAATGTATAAGATATACCCTCCACTGATCAATTACCTTACAGCAACCATGACAAAGTGGCAAATCAATCTACAGTTAACCCGTGATAAAGGACAAATTATTATTCCAGAGATAAACATTCAAAGGGGGATATTGCAGGGTGACTGTCGCTACTGCTCCTTTGTCTTGCCCTTAACCCATTTAGCTGTCTACTTAACAGATTAGGTCATGGCTACAATTTGGCTCCCAGAAAACAACAAAATGAAAAGACTTCTCATCTTCTTTTTGTAGATGATTTAAAACTGTATAGTTCATCAGATGAGGAACGGAAAGCACAACTGCAAGTGGACAAAACATTTTCAGATGATATAAGAATGTCATTTGGTCTTGATAAATGTGCAAAACCAACATTTAAAGCAGGAAAAGTGCAACACCAAGAAAACATCAGTTGAAACTATTGGGGGCGGAGCCTGAATGGCCAATTGAAAGCAGTAGAACTTTAGGGCTTCACAAATTAGTAAAATTAAACAGGGAAAATGTAATCCCTTTAAAGAAATAATAATAAAAACTTATAGATAAACAACTAAACTATGTAAATAGTAATTTTGGTGGACTTCCATTAAAATTTGCCTGTCAGATAATTTGGAGATTATTTCAGATTCTGAAAATGAACAACTCAAGGAATTCTCACCCTGATGCAGCTTTAAGAAAGGAAGTGACAACCACCTTACAGGAATTATCTTTGACAATGGATGACTTTAAAGAAAACTTAGAGATTCTTAAAATGAACTGCCAAAAACAGACTGATACTTTCAAGGGACTGCTACAACAACATCAGTCAAAAATATTAAACATGGAGACCTCTCTAAATGACATTGAAGGGAGACTTAAAGAAGAAGAAGCCCTAAAAGAATTTATTCTTAAGCAAAATACCTGGCTGCTGAACAAAGTAGATGACTTGGAAAATAGAGAAAGGAGAAATAACATTAGAATATTTGGGTTACCTGAAAACACAGAAGGTGAGGACATTATTTCCTTTTTAACAACTTGGCTACCTGATTACTTAGACTTAAGAAAAGGTTTATCCTTTGGTATTGAGAGAGCGCACAGAGCTCTGGGGAAATCTGTTTCTACATCAGCAAATACTCCTCCTAGATCAATAGTTATAACATTTGTTTCATATTTGGACAAAGAATTAATTTGAGGAAAGCACCTTTCAAATATAATCAGACCTTGATAAGGTTTGACAATGATTATTCCACCAGAGTAATAGAACAAAGGAAAAAAGTATGGCCAATGATAAAATTGCTAAAACAAAACAATATCAAGGCACAGCTTGCCTTTCCAGCTAAGATAAACATTCTGTATGCCAAGGAGATGAAAACCTTTAATGATTTAGAAGAAGCTTCTTCATTTATTAAAAACAACAATGTTATTTCTATCCCAGAATATATAGAATGGATACCACCATCTCTTAAAAGAATAAAAGAAACAAGTGCTTGGACTGATGTTAAGAAGAAAAAACAAAAGACTGATTCCAAAAGAGTTACTACAAAAAAATTAACTCTTTATAGTAATCTCTCAAAGAATCAACTGTGATATGAACTGTCATCAGAAACTAGTTAAAATGAGAATGTATTTTTGCAGATCTGCTTAAAACAAAAATATATATAAATTTACCTGGAAGCTTTCATGTTTAATTTTAGAAAATTGAGGAATTAAATGGTTTTCCACACAGGTACAGATAGGTTAAGATAGTTTAGCTCACTTTATTAGTAAAATAAAACCCATGTATTATTTATTATAAACATCTATACCACACAAATATATATGTCTTCTTTGCTGTAACTGGCGAGAGCTATCATCTCTTGTTTGCTTGTTGACCTCACTTATCTATTTTATTTAACTAAATTGGTTTGGTTAAATGAGGCCCTTTTTAATCTATTTCTTTTCAATTCACTAAATTATTATATCCTTTGTGGTCTTGGAGTGCCTCTCTGCTTGTTGGACTGTGTATGCCTATGTCCGCTGGTTTATATCATAGAAGGCACTGGTTCGGATTGTCGCAGTTACTCCTATGTCGAGTTATGCATTGAATAGTTTGTCAATATGCATTTACCTGACATTGTGCACAAATCCAGTGTTGTACTAGTATAGGCTGTGTACAATTGCTTGATGGTTAATGTGACTGTTTCACACTATTCATGTTCACAGTTGTGTCTGACAGCTGTTTGAGTAATATTGTAGTGGATGCAGAAAATGCTTAAGACGTTGTTGTGCACAGAAGCCGTTATAGGGCTAGCTTGTTTGGATAAAGTTTGTTGTTCACCTGGGATGATGCAGTGTGGGAAGTGATGTGCTTGCTGGGTGGTTGGGGAATTGTCGCTGCATCTATAGACTTGTCGATTGTGACCTGGAACGTCCATTAATATCTGTTTGTTGTTTACAACTGTCTAAATATTGGATTACTTCTCTTTCCTCTTTCTTTTTGTTAAAGGAGGGAAATATTACATTGGTGGGAGACAGAAGTTAAGCTTTTGCAATATCTAAGCCTCACGAGTGCTTTAGATTGCTTTTCTCGAAAACCTGAGCAGCTTTCACTTCACTACGGTGTCCATGGCAACTGGAAACAATGATGTAATCCCTAAGTGGCTATGCGACGCTTCTGAGGTGAATCTCGGCAGGCACTATTACAATAAATGAAACAAACAGTCTTCCTTATAGCTACCAACTTACGAAATGTCAAAGTATTTAATGTAAAAATAGATATGAGGCAGCCTGAAATAATTATAGTAGATGACTATTGGATAAATAAGTAATTCCCTTTTAGTATGTTTTATTAACTCCTTAAACAAGAAACTATGGACAAGATTAAATGCAAAGTAGGTAGGAAGGAACACGCATGTGTTGATCCTTTGATTGGTAACTATATAATAATCCAAGTTATTTGTTCAGATTGGATTCCTGATTCCAGATGCCTGTCTGGGTTATGTTTAGTAAATATGACATTGCCTTTAGAATAAGTGCCTTTCAAGCTGATATTAAAATAATAAGGCTATGCAGGACAGACAACATGAATGTGACATTTTAGAGAATGCAAATTGTTATAAACTGGAATAAGCAGTTTATGTTTTAATTATAAACAATATTTCAGATTTTCTTAGCATCTGGGGAAATGCATAACACTGGAACTGATTATATTTTAATCAGTTATTTCAGACCTTACCTCTGCATAACAATCAATAGATACAGAAGAGAATTCTGACATAGGATTGGTTGCTTTTTTAATCATTATCCAGAAAGAATGTAAGTAATATTATTTATAGTTAGTGGAATAGAAAAATGATTAAACTTCATTATGCTTGTACTCAATGATTTTGACATTAAGAGAGCTTATGGCTGCTGACTTATAAAGTTTCTCTAATATACTATTGATTGTTAAAATGAAAATCTTTTATGCAGAGAAGGGTGGGGAAAAAAGAGGGGACACTTTGCAACTAGAATACTCTAGTTTTGTTATGTTTATTTATTGAGAGATTTTACAATTTAAACATACCAGTAATGAAACAAGATAAATATTTGTATATTAGTTAGAGTGGTAATTATTACCTCTGACATGTTTCATTGGTTATACTATTTGTAATATTGATTATATACTCTATTATTATTTTAATATCAAAAGTTTGCAAAGTTTACATTGAATAATTTGTCTGAAATTCTAGCCTTTTTATAGTATAGAGAACTTATAAGGCAGAAAGAAGTTTTTGTAGTGGCTGTCAGATACTTGCCTTCAGTCTTAAGTAGAAAAACATATGTATGCTAATACTGTTAATATTCAATATTTCCTTCAGTTAGAAATGGTAAATATGATGACATATTGGATAATATTGTAGACTTCATACATTTATGGCTCTTTCAAGTACCTCTTTATTTATTAATAATCATGATTAGTTAAAGTGGTTACAGTCATAAACATCAAATTAGATTTATGAGTCACAGTCCATGACATTTACAAATGCAACAAAAGAACAGGCTATTAAACAATACTTCTATATCTTTTGAAAGGTATGTTAGTGTACAAAATGCCTTTTAACTGTGACTTGTAATTCTTCAGTATGTGAATTAGTATGATTTTGTGATATCTCAGTAGGAGTCTATAGAAGTAAATTGTAGATAATAGTAAAACTTTAGTTAAATACATATTAACCGGTATGTAATGGTGTAGTTTCTCCTATAAGTAATAGCATTAGTGCTGTACCATAAGCAACACAATCACACCTTGTTAATAGGGTATTTTGAGAGATATAACAAACATCACTTGTTTACAACATATAACTACTCATTGTTAATTGATTATGACTACAACTAAATTCTATTACCATAACTTTATGGACCATAGAATATTATAAAGCTATTAAATTGAGTCAGATTTGCTAGAAAGAAATACATACACTCTTTTGCATAATTTAATTAATATTAATATTCATAGAACAAAGATATTTCATTTGATTAATATTTATAATTTATTTGAAGATATATATATATATATATATACTTACAATTTAAGAATTCCATATAGGTGATTATATATCAGCTATTTCCTAATCTAATACAATTGTTGATTATAGCTTTAAAGATGTATTTTCTGATATAAAAATATTTTAGATTGCTTATTTCTTTATAAATTACTCTCCATATAATAGTTTAATTTATGGAGCTCAGTGGTTTTTGTTTGTTAAATGTATGAGCAATAATCTAATAGACATAGTTATATCAATTAGATTAGGAATGATTTTCATTCCTTGTCTAGAGTGGAATTTAGTTGCATCAATTGTTGTCATGTTTATCTTGTCATTACATAAAACATTTCTTCTTAAGCCTGACCAAAATAATATCAATACCGATATTTATAAAAGAAATAAGACTGACAACTTCTTTTAAATACTTACACATAAAAACATTTTCTGTTATCAGAGGAATATGTCTAACATATTTTTCTGACAATAAACTTATATGGATTTAACTATACTATCCTTGAATACCAATGGTTTAAATAACAAAAGTAAAAGATAAAACTTATTGAAATATTTAAAATTAAACAAAGTACAGGAAGTCTTCCTTCAAGAGACACATTTCAAAACAATGATAGTTATTCTTGGAATACTAAGGATTATTTGATCTTAGCTCAGTCTACCCACAAGACTAAGACAAAAGGTGTAACAAATGTATGGAAAAATATAATGCCGGAGATCACTTATAAACATGAAGACAAAGAAGGTCTCATGGCTTTTGTAGTAGTCAAATTTAAAAACAGAATATGGACTTTGGTAAAGCTATAAGGGTTTCCTGGTATTAGAGTAGGAACAATTAAAAAAAACTTAGATTTAATCTCTAATAATTATAAGGGTAATTTAATAATGGGAGGAGATTTCAAATGCATTTTAGATTCTTCTGCAAGTACTAATAAGAGACCCCTTCGAACTTCTTCCATTTCAAAAATTTTAAAAAAGTGGATTGAATCGTTTAATGTATTAGATACATTTAATATGAAAGATGATAAATCTTTATTGTTTTCCCACCAAGGCCATAGATTTGGAACTCAAACTAGAATAGACAAAATATTAATTGTTCAAGACCTGCATTTCAAAATCACTAATTTCTCAATTACGCCATACCCCATTTCAGACCATGATTCTTTGATTTTAAAACTCCAAACTGATTTCAAACCTTTAATCCTGTCCTCTAGAATTCCATCATATATAACAAAAATTAAAGAATTTAAACATTGGCTGTTATCAGAATTACAGTTTTTTCTAGATACTAATTATACAACAGAAATCAATAAAGTAATAATATGGGATTTATTAAAAGCTTATATACTTGGTAAAACTCTTAGTCGGTACAAAAATAAAATAAAAGAGTGGGATACGGTATTATTAGATGCATGATCCAAACTTAAGTCAATTAAAACTGAAAAAAACAACTCTCCACAAATTCGAAATAAAGGAGTTAAATAAAAAATAATGAAATATTAAGACATACAAACTAGTTTAACTTTACAAAAATAAACTTCTTAGCCACCTCTCCCAAATATCTACACAACATATCCACAAGAATCAAAATACAAGCCAAAGCTAATAACATTAAATACATTCATCGTGAAATGAAAGAAAATAAAGTATCACATATAGGAGCTAGTCTTGATGCATTCAGATATCACTACATGGAACACTTTAAAAACGAGAACTCTCATATTGACCAACTAAACTTGGATAGTAATTCTATCAATGTTAAAAAAGTACCAGAAGAATTAAAATCAGATTTACAAAAGCCTATATCCCATAGGGAAATTATTGACAGAATTAAAGTAGGTAAGACTTATAAAGCACCAGGAATAGATGGTATCACCATGGAATAATATAAACTTTTCCCTCCAATGATAATCTCCCTTCTCCATAAAACTTTAATAGAGGTTCAATCAAATGCAATAATACCACCTTCTTGGAAATATTCTTTAATTACTTTGATTCTAAAAGAGCATAAAACACCAAATTTATGTACCTCATATAGGCCCGTATCATTACTGAATAATGATTACAAGATAGTCATGTCAATTTTAGCTAATAGAATCAAGATGCCATTATCTAAAACAATAAATAATGACCAAACAGGATTTATATACAATAGATACACACACGATACTTATTCTCATAGATTATGTAAATAAAGAAAATATAGAGACACTTACAGTAGGTTTTGATATGGAGAAAGCCTTTGACTCTCTAAATTGGGATTATCTATTTATAAATCTAACACTATTAGACTTTCCCCCTTGTTTCATTCACTTATTAAAAAATATATATACAAACAATTTAGCCTATGTTAAATTAGACCCATTCACATCGGAATCTATATAACAAAGGACACTAAACAAGGCTGTCTTCTGTCACCTATTTTCTTTGCTTTAGCCATTGAAGTATTTGCAGAAACAATATGCAATAATCTAAAAATAAAAGGGGTAGATGTATATAATCAATATAATTCTAAAATAATGCTTTTTGCCAATGACATATTGTTAACCTTAATCAATTCTAAAGAGTCCTTAGAGGAGTTGGATGTAGTGATTGAGAAATTTTATTTGATTTCAGGTCTTCACTTTAATAGATAAAAATCTAAATTTTTATTCTTAAATAAAAAAAGAAGCACAGGTTAAAGAAAACCATATTATATGGAAACAAGAATCTACTCTAAAGTAATTAGGAATAGTGTTATGTAAAGATCTAACTGAGATAACATCAATAAATTACAACAATATTATTAAAACAATGAAAAATTGTAGTGATAGATGGAATAAAATATTATTAACTTTTGAAGACAGACTATAATTAATAAAAATGTTTTTACTACCCAAGATTTTGTATATGGCTGTAGCTATTCAGTTGCTTCCCGAAAGATGTGTTTTCAAAGAAATCAATTCATCTTTATTAAAATTCTTATGTTTCTCTAAGATAAATAGGATTGCCTTAACCCATCATATTAGACCATGGAAGCAAGGAGGATTAAACTTTCCAGATATAGAAACATATATAAAGGCATCCATATCCAAAGCTACTATAGAATGGATAAATCCCGATCACTTTACCATTTGGAAGGAACTACAAACTGTTATATCAATGAACGAGTTTACTCTTTTAAACAAGTTTCCAATATTAGCTAAAGCTAATAAACCTTGGTACCTGCTAAGTATCTGCATGCAATACAGTATAGCAAAACCTACTAAAACACACTTGATTAATTACTACATTAATTCATTTAGGAAACTTATACATGCTAATATGGACTTTAAGCTTTGGATTGACCTTTTAGTACCTTTCACCATAACAAGGGACTATCTCCATAAAATATATAGAAAAGTAATCACTTCTTGGGAACAAAATAAATTTTTCTGTTTGTTACAATGCACTAAAGAATTAAATGTTTTAGACATACAAGAGATAAAAACAACTTATAAAATCCAATTACAAGATTGGTTGATTCTACAAAGCATTCTAATGTACAGCCAATATTTATGTAATAATTAACAGTTCTTGTAAAGCTATACCGAAACTCATTAATGGCTTATATAGAACTATATATAATGATCATAACAAAGAAAACAGTATAGCCTTCTTATATAAAGAACTAATAAACTATAAAATAACTCCTAAAGCTTCTTATTGGCAATACATTTCAAAAGGTCATTCATTTCAACTAAATGAAGAAACCAAAGTAAACATTTTGCTATCAGTTAAATACACTTCCCATACATAATATTGGAAAAATCTTTAATTGGAAATATATACACAGAGCTTTTAACCCCAGATAATATTATTAAGTCCAGTTCCTCTACAAGTGGAATATGTTGAAGATGTGTACAGACACACATAACAGATTGGAACCATATTTTTATGATTGTACTAAAATTAAACCATATATAATGGAATTAATATTTTTTTACAGGCTTTGCTTAATGATTCCTTCATCTTATCTAAAGCACTGATCCTTTTCAATATGAATGAAGGTCCACATCCGAACAAAACAAATATGTACATGTTATAGACGATACTTGCAATTTCAAGGAAATGTATAACCAGAAGATGGAACTCAAACATAATACCAACTTTGGAAGATTTTTACACTCTACTGAAGAGCTCAATTTTGATGGAAATGAAAATTAAAGAGCTAAGGATTTTTCCAAGGCAATTGGTCAATAATCCATGGAAAAAAGTTTTGTCATTGATTGATACCTTACATCAATGTACTGATATTCTCTGATGAACAGATTGTTACATCCATATATTAATTGTTTACAACTAAAAACTATTATTAATGTCAGGCTGGTGTGCATATTGTATATAGTTATTCAAAATGTTATTATAAAATGTTATGAAATTATATATCATTATTTGAAAATAAAAATCTTTTGAATTAAAATTTGGAGCATGAATGTGATATAAAAGAACTTGAGCAAGAGGGAGTCTATAAATATTTGGAAACTGATGAAGGATCAACAATAAAACATGAACAAATGTGAATAAAACTCAGTAAGGAATATTTTAGAAGGCTTACATTAATACTTAAAACAGCATTGTCATCTAGGAACAAAGTCCAGGCTACAGACCAATTTACCCTTCCTGTCCTAACTTGCAGTTTTGGAGTGATTGACTGGCCCCAAATAGTGTTGGATAGTTTTGACAGGAAAACAAGAAAGATGCTTTATGCTCATCAAATGATTTATAAAAATCAGTGCTTGCCAAGACTGTATATTACCCGTTATGTAGGTGGTATGGGCTGACTAGAATTATAGATCTGCAATCGTGGAGCTGCATACATATCTGCTGACCTCACAAGACCCAAACATAGTGAAAGATTTGAAGCATGAGGAGAACAAGTCTAAGATGATGTCCCTGCTTAGTTTAGCAGAAGCATGTTGGCATCAAGCAGGAATGGAAATCAAATCAGGTAGCAACCAAATGTGCCAAAAAAAAAAAAAAAAAAGAACAAATATAAAGTGAAGGATCAGATGAGAAGGCAAGAAATGTGGAAAATGTATAAATATAGTTGCAAGTATATTAACTCTTGGAACAACTTCATGTTGATCAGGATTGAATGCAGGAATGGTTAGGAGAGGTGAATTTAAATCAAAAGACAAAAGGTTAATATTGGCTTCTCAAGATAGTGGACCAGGTACACATTGGCTTACAATGTCCATTGAACATGTGGGAGAAACAGACAAATATAGGTTTTGTAAAATAGAATTTGAAACAGTCTCACATCTTGCTGCTGGTTGTGATATACCAATGGCAGAAGGACTGTATACTGAAAGGCATAATAATGTAGCAAGACTGTTACATTGGGTACTGTGCAGACATTATAATACTGAAGTAGCTGAAAAACACTGGAAACATGAGCCACAAAGCATCATATAAAATGATGAAGTTTATATCACATGGGATTATCCATTACCAACAGTTCAAAACATATATGCAAGAAAAGCAGATATAGTGGTCCAGGAAAAGAAGACAAAAGTAGCATTGATTATTGAAATTGCTACACCCAGTGACTACAGTGTTTTACATACAGAGTGACACAAAGTCATAAAGTACCAGGATGTACAGGGAGAAATGAGGGCAATGTGGAAGAAAGATACCTAGACAGTTCCAGTAGTAGTAGTAGGAGAAATGGGTCTTATAAAAAATAATTTACAATCGTACTTAGATATGTTACCGATACATGTAACTCCATAAGAACTGCAGTAGGAGTCATTACTGGGCAGATCGTGGGTGCTGCGAAGAGCACTTCTGGCTAACACCAAAGGTCAAAGCAATACTAATTTCATGAACTTTAATTATACTTTGACTTAGGAATGGGGTCCATTCCCATCATGGTATTAGAAATCCAAAAGACTTGGAGAAATTAAAACAGAGTTAGTGGATGTGCTGCCCTTACATGGAATCAGAGGTCATGCATGGATCATCTATTCCAGTGGATGCTAAAATCTGTTCAGCATAGCTACAGTGACCTTTCAGCACCTGACAGGGGCATTTTGGGAGTGTTGCAGGTGTTACAATCCTACATCAGTTCCTTGAAGTGCTAATGTAGCATGTGGAACTGCATATTTTGTTGCCACAAAGAGCAGAGCAGAGAACTTCCACTATGCAGGCATTTTATGGCATATCCCAATTTCCTGACATCCTGGGAAATGCTTACTGCATCTACATTAATATTAAGTCCCCAAGTGCTCCACATGGTATCTGGAAAGTCTTTTGGTATGGCTTTCACTCCATCATCTGTCAAATGGTGTGCAGTGTGCAGAATATTATATACAATGTGTCTGAGTGCCATGTTGGTATTTCCCAGTTGCCAGCATTTAATGGGGAGTGAGTTTCCACTAGCTCATCTTGTTGGTATGTGCATATATTGACACTCATAGAGCCTCGGATGGTCAGGTTTCATGAATGTGGGTAGTAGACTCTTTGTAATATTGCCCACTGAGATGTTCTGCAGGTAAGGCAAGACACATCCTAGAACCATGGCTGACAATCTCTCATGTGCAGTCTAGACAAATGGCAAGGCCATGTGTAACATTCCACCATCACAAATATATAACATTTCTGAATGTGTGTTCTGACTTCTAAAAGCCCACTTCCGTTGCTTGGATGCATCTCATTGCACACTCCAGTATTCTCTGTGGCAATATACTTGTGGCCTGTGCCATGCCACATAAAATATTACTACAAAAACTGTTATAACCACAACACTATGTGGCATACCTGTGGCAGCAGCGGAGGAGAATCCAGGTGAGTATGTGTCAGAGGAACCAATTGTTGCAGTACCCCATGCTAGTCAAAGTAGGATGTAGTATGTCATGACACAGGCATACGGTCCACATTTATGGGCTGTGATAATAACAACACAGAATAAAACTGATATATACAATAACACCCAGTCAATGCAGTACAGTGCTTTGACTGGTCACACTGGGCATTAGATGTAACCATATACACACAGGCCACAGGGGTGGGTAGGATACAGTCATTATCATTTTCACAGATGGGGTGGAGCACACTGACAGAGGACAGTAATGCTAGCTTAGGTGAAGGGGGTCATGGTTGGTAAATTATGTAGCCATTCATATGGCTTGTGTATCTGGGGAGTCAGGATCACATCTTTGAGACATGTGGTATAGTTTCATGGGCAAAACACTGGTTGTTGTACCATATGGCCTCATAGTGCCAGGACTGGAGGCATACTATCCAAGGGATAGCATACCACATCAGGAGCCGGTACAGGAACCTTGATGTTGCATCTACTATGCTGTTCTAATATAATGTTGGCATTTGTGACCTCAAGAATGGAACAGGAAGGTGTCACTTACAGTAGGGCTACAGAGTTATGTGATATGGCTGATCTGTGAAACCAAGATTGTCTGGCTTATAATGGAGCCATAACAGCATCACCCATGTCCATGGGAGCATCCAAACCTAGGGTCTGGAGCAGTCATGAACATTTTTGGAATGGTGTTTGCCAGCTGTGTAAGCTTGGCACATGATTGCGTGATGTGATTCTGTCCCTCAGCATATCTGCACAGATGCACCAATGGCTACTATCTGGGCCATGAGTGCTCTCAACAAGCATGTTTGCTGTCAGTCCCTGTAGGACATGTCACTCTGGCCAAGTGGCAGAATGTCCTGCAGTCCCTGCAGGGGTTGTAGCTACTCATGCAGGCATGGCAGCATCCTAAACACACAGTGTGCATTCTAGCTGTATGTGTGTGTTTCATTGGCCTGCACATTTGCTGAGTGATGGTAAGGACAGCACCTAGGTCTAGGAAAGTTCTTAAGCAATGGTGATGATGGCTACCTATACTCCACTTCCCAGTGCTGGAAACAAGGCTCACTGTGGCTGTCTGTGGTGGTGATACCTGTGTCATGGGGTGGAACTGAAATGATAGGGTGACCTACACTGAATACAGGTGATGTCGGAGGTTCAGTCTGCCCCTCAACCCTTCCACAGTCACCTTAGCTGTGGCTGGTGTGAGTGTGCACTGCTGTCAGCCCTATTAACTCAACACACTGTGTCATGTACATGGTTCAAACTTCATCAGCAGCCACTGGTGACCCACTGATATTAGACATATTCTGGCCTGTTGTGTAGGATCCCTCCCATGAGTTCATACAGATAACATACATCTGGTAATGTTTGATCAGATTGATCAGGTATGTGACTCTCTGACTGGTTCAGTGACTGGTGTACAGTCTGTGACTGGTGTGCCATCTGTAACTGGTGTACAGCCTGTGACTGGTGTGCTGCTTGTGACTAGTGTACAGCCTGTGACTGATGTGCAGTCTGTAACTGGTGTACAGCTTGTGACTGGTGTGCAGCATGTTACTAGTGTACAGCCTGTGACTAGTTCTGTCACTGGTGCACAGTCTGTAACTGGTGTGCAGTCTGTGTCTGGTTCTGTGACTGGTGTACAGTCTGTGACTGATGTACAGTCTGTAACTGCTGTGCAGTCTGTGACTGGTTCTGTCACTGGTGTGCAGTCTGTGACTGGTGTGCAGCCTGTGACTGGTTCTGAAACTGGTGTACAATCTGTGACTAGTGTACAGCCTGTGACTGGTTCTGTAACTGGTGTACAATCTGTGACTGATGTACAGTCTGTAACTGCTGTGCAGTCTGTGACCGGTTCTGTCAATGGTGTGCAGTCTGTGACTGGTGTGCAGGCTATAACGGGTGTACAGCCCGTGACTGGTGTGCAGTCTGTGACTGGTGTACAGTCTGTAACTGGTGTGCAACCTATCACTGGTGTACAGCCTGTGACTGGTGTACAGTCTGTAACTGGTGTACAGTCTGTAACTGGTGTGCAGTTTGTGACAGGTTCTGTCACTGGTGTACAACCTGTGGCTGGTGTGCAGCCTGTGACTAGTGTACAGTCTGTGACTGGTTCTGTCACTATTGTACAGCCTGTGACTGGTGTGCAGCCTGTGACTGGTGTACAGCCTGTGACTCACGTGCAGTCTCTTACTGGTTCTGTCACTATTGTACAGCCTGTGACTGGTGTGCAGTCTGTGATTAGTGTACAGTCTGTAACTGGTGTGCAATCTGTGACTGGTGTACAGTCTGTAACTGGTGTGCAGTTTGTGACAGGTTCTGTGACCGGTGTACAGTCTGTGACTGGTGTGCAGTCTGTGACTGGTTCTGTCACTGGTGTACAACCTGTGACTGGTTATGTCACTGGTGTTCAGTCTGTGACTGGTGTACAGTCTGTGACTGGTGTGCATGCTGTAACTGGTGTACAGCCTGTGACTAGTGTGCAGTCTGTAACTGGTTTACAGCCTGTAACTGGTGTGAGGTCTGTAAATGCTGTGCAGTCTGTGACTGGTGTATATTCTGTGACTGGTTCTGTCACTGGTGTGCAGTCTGCAACTGGTTCTGTCACTGATGTACAGCCTGTGACTGGTGTGCAGCCTGTGACTAGTGTGCAGTCTGTGACTGGTGTGCAGCATACCTCTTAACCTGGAAACATAAAAAATCTGGACAAAGTCCCATGAAAAGTAGGTACAACTGGCCAAAAATCTGTACACTGATTAACATGAAATTTACATACATAATTATGCAACCCTGCGTACTCCATGTAATTGTGGAATACCGACATTCAAATGCATATTGGATAGACAAAATATTAAACACAAAATATAACCAGAACAATAGTGTTTTATTTATTTATATTAACATTTGAAATTGTATCAGACTTTGAACTTGTGTAAAAAACTAAACTACATACAATTTTATTTTATAAAAATAAATTAACTGCTACACACACTCATTAAATAACACAAAATATAACCAGAACCTTAAATCCCCCACTACCACGACCTGTAAACGCTACTAAAGCCACAACCATTTATTTTTGATTGCCTGACTGCAGAAACTTCAAAAAATCTCATTAATTATTTAAATGTATCTGCTACAAGCACAAATGTTTGATTGTTTAAAAGAAAAGCATGTAACATGACACATTTGTCCTCTTAATTGGCATGCAACACATAAAATATGTGCTCTGTGTTACATAAGTTTAGCTACCTAGCCCATGGTTTTTCAAATTAATTTAGAAGACAAGTTACTGGGGAAATCTCAACAAAAATTAATTTTATTAACTTTAAGCTACCACAGCAAAGTCTTAACACCAGCCTACACCCTGTTCAACACGTTGGCATGAATGGGGAAATCACTGTTATGAGGAAATTCACTTGCTACAAACTGCCATTCATTGTACAGTGCAAAGAAAGATATTGTGCAAAGTTTAATAACTCACAAAATGTAAATACTGTCCTAAGAAATTTGACTAAAGAAAAACTAAAACTATATGGTTTCCACAGTTCTTCATATACAAAGTCTGAGATCACAACACAAAGTTAGAAGCTTCCTTACCCACACCATTATAATCTCATTCATCTTAATGTACACTCTTTGACTAAAATTAAGAACTGATATAGCCAGTATACTTCAACAAACTGGAAGACTCCCCACTGAAGTAGCATAAACAAAGTCTACAAGTTTCCTCTTCACACCTGCTTTTCCTGCATTTTCTTCATAGGCAAATTCTATTTTTTAGATTTTTTAACTTCTCCACTCATCTGGTCTTTACTACCTCACAGTATGAAACAGAGCTTTCCTACCCAATGTACCTTAGAAATTCACCAAAGGACATACCTTTTGGACAGTGTAAGAATTCCACATTTGTAGCACTGGCACAAAGGGTGTATATTAGATAATCGAACTTTCAAATGTACAACTGTCATATGGTCGACACCATATGATCTAACTTCTAATAATAAAAAAAAATTACACAAATAAACTACCTGAGCATTTTAAGCAGGGAGGGCAACCCCCCCCCCCGCACCCCCACACCCCCCGCTCTTTCGCCACCTAAGAAAATTATTTTCATGTGCCCCTGTCAAGCAGTACCACAGAAGTGATCCCCAGTGTGAATTTTCTATTTCCTATCCAGTCATCAAGATTTTTCTTAAAGAGGGGCAATGAGGAGCTTTGCTTGACATGAATGGGTAGTTTGTTCCAGAGTATGGGAAGCCTCTGGGACAGGAATCTATCCCTCCAGCATGTTCTGTTTATTGTGGTTACAAGGTTTAGGTCCCTGGAGCATGTGGTTCAGAGAGATTGGGATTTCTTTAAGTGCAGGATGTCCAACAGCTCTGGGTTTGACATAGCTTTGTATGTTAGGCAGAGATAGCCTCTGAGTAGGTGATATGCGGCGGAGTAGAGCTGGAGTTTTTTGAGACGGTCTGCATATGGCATCTGTTTGAGTGCGGTAATCCTCTTAGTGAAGTATTTCTGTGGCCTTTCCAATTGTTGTAGGTGTCTTGTGAGATACATGCCAAATGAGGCATTGTATTCTATAATGGGTCTGATGAGGGATGAGTAGGGAGGAAAAATAACCTCCTTTTTTCTAGAGGGGAACCCTTTTGTGATGATGTGTGCTACATAGAAGGATTTCCTGACTACTGTGGCGATGAGGTTATCAAAGGAGAGACTACTGTCCACCTGTGTCCTGAGGTCTCATCACACTTTCAGTGTTTAGTGAGCTACCACCTATGTGGTAGTTCATGGGCACTGAGTTTTTCCAAAAGGGGATGACAATGCACTTCTTGGCACTGATCATGAGGCCATGACTTTGACACCAAGCATCTGTCTTTGTGAGGCCCATTTGTAGAATGTCTACATCATTAGGTGATCCTATTATGGCTCCCAGTTTGCAGTCATCTGTAAACTTTGTTAGCCAAAGACCTTCTGTGTTGGCCTGCACTTCAGAGAAGTAGATGCCGAACAGGAGAAGACTCAGGACTGAACCCTGTGGTACTCCACTCGTCACTAGTCTGAAGTCAGAATTGGAGTCGGCTACTTTACTGTGTGTGTTCTGTCAGTGAGCCAGTTGGCCACCTATCTTGTAACATAGGGATTTATACCCAGTTTAGTGAGTTTATCTATAATTTCAGGGTAGGAGATGGTATTAAAAGCCTTGGCGAGGTCAAGATAGGCTGTGTGCACTACCTTGCCCTCGTCTACGGCTATAGTGACTGCTTCAAAGAAGTCAATCAGGTTTAGTAGACATGATCTACCTTTTACAAATCCAAACTGAGTGGGGTCCAGGGTTTGGAGTTTACCTATGTCTTTGTTTATAAGCTCCAAGATGATACGTTCCATGACCTTGCAGACCAGGCTTGTCAGGCTAATGGAGTGGTAGTTTCTGGGGCCCATGGTGGCAACCCCTTTGTGGAGTGGGATAACCGTCACTGTGCACCATTCAGTAGCCACATAGCATGAGGTGAGGCTATGATTGAACATGGTACTTAGGTGGGGTGCCAGTTCGTTCTGTAGTTTGTGCAGTACGCAGCCTGGGGTGTTGTCTGGTCCCATGGATACTGTGTTCTTGGCTTTGGAAACTGCGGTCTTTACTTGTTCATCTGTGATTACAGGGTGTTTGCATTCTTCTGATATTAAGATGGGCCCTTTGGAGTGTGAGATGGGGGTAAAGTTAGCAGTGAACTTATCTGCCAAGATGTTGGCAATATCAGTTGGTTCTGTATATTCAGTGCCATTGTGCTGTAGCTCACAGCAGATCTGAGTGTTGCTATTGAGATTATTGACATAGCTGTAGAATGCTTTGTGGTTGTCTTTGGAATCAGTGGCGATTTTATTTTCATAACTGGCTTTGGAGGATTTTATGAGGGATCTCAGCTTCTTGCTGAGGCTGACCAGGGAGTTCCTCAAATCTTGGAATTTTACTATGTTTTGCAACAGCTTCTTCCTTCTGTTGTAGAGTTTGTTTATGGCAGGAGACCACCAGATTGGATCCTTTTTTTGGAGGATAGAATCTTGGTTCTGTTGGGGATGGCATGATCCATGCACTCCTGTATGTGCTTATAGAGTGCGTTTGTGTAAGATTCAGCAGTCATACCTCTATTTTCCATCTGCATGGGTGTTGTGAAGTTTGCCACTTCTGTATTAAGAAGCAGGAAGTTGGCTTTGGAGTTTTTTTTATGGTGGTTTCCTTAATGAGGGGTGGGGATAGGTTATGGATGTCTAGGGTGATTAGGATATTGCTGCCCCTGGTGGATGTATTGACAATCTGGTCTAAGGTGTTGGAATTTATGAATGCCAGAAAACATTGAGTGAAGGAGTTGGTACATGAGTAGTTTTCCCAGTTGATGGTTGGGTAGTTGAAATCTCCCCATAATTAAGGTATTGGGTTGCACCTTAATATTTTCCAGTATCTTAAGAAATGAAGAGTGGGAAACCTGGGGCATGGTGGGGGATCTGTAACAAGCTACAACCTGGATTGCAGTCTTGCCCAGTGTTAGTTGGACTTGGATAATTTCAGATGTATTATGCTGAGCAACTAGCCTGGAGGTGTGAATATCCTTAATGAATATGGACACGCCTCTGCCTTTAGTGTTTTGGTCCAGGTTAGGTGGTCAAAGGGTGTGGTATGAATTATAGCCTGGTAATGCAGGGGTGCTCTCTGTAGCCTTGAACCAGGTCTCTGTCACTGCACAGATGTCGATGTTCTCCATTTTAATGAGTGCCTTGAGTGAGTGCATTTTGAGGTTTAGACTTCTAGCATTAAGTAACATTACTCTCAGAGTTTGCTTGCTTGTACCTCTTATGGTGGTAAATTTAGCATTTGAACCTTGCCTAAAATAGGCACTATAGGGGTGGCAAGAGCCTTAGCCAGTCTCAGGAATCCTAAGGGCAACAGGTGCAGGCCATCTCTGGCAAAGCATCGTGGTTTGTCGACCATGTCGTCTCAGGCAGACAGATACTGGATCCCCTTAGAATGACACTAGAAGCTTAGGCTCTGGGCAATGGCAGGATGCTACTCAGGGTTTATATCTGCCCGTCGAAATGGCTGAATATCGAAACCAGATGTTCAAACTGTAAAGTTCGAACACTGGTAATCACGAAGCCGTGGCCCACCAAATTCTTTCCCAGGGAAAGAATTCGGTGGGCTGTTTCTGTGGCTTCACATGTATCAGGACTGTTTTGGGAAGTTACGGGTCAGGTTCAGGTAAGTGTGGGATTTTGTGGATGTTAGGGTTAGGTCATCGGTTAGGTGAGTTAGGGTTAGGGCATGGGTGAGGTGGGTGTGCGATAGTGAAAGACTTTAGGGTTAGGGCGGGATAGGTGAGTTAGGGTTAGGGCACGGGTCAGGTGAATGTGTGATAGTGATGTACCTTAGGCTTAGGGTTTGGGTTAAGGTAAGTAGATTAGTAGTAGTGTATGTACAGTTTAGTGTAGGGTTAGATGTAGGATTTTGAGTGTATGTGTGTGGATTGATGTTGTTTTGGTGTGTTTGTGTTGTGTGTGTGTTTCTTGGAACAGTGATTTTTTTTTTCCCTGGGAAAAAAAATAGCTGTTTTAAGACTTCGATGTTTTTGCAGTTCGTGGTTTGAAGTTTGAACATATGGTGTTCGAACTTCAGATGTTTTGATGAACTGATATGGACCCTGCTACTCAGGGGTAGGGCCATACCTGCCTGGGCTACAAGATCCGAGAGCTCCTCCATGTCTCTTTTCATGTAGTCCAGGGAGGTACATCTCAGGTCATTCACACCAACATGGACAATGACAGTCATATTTGTACTTGTTGTGGAGTGACCTGAGTGCGTGCATTATGTGGCGGATCCTGGCACCTGACAGGCAGCTGACAGTAACTTTCTCCTTGTTTAGCCTGGTGAGTGGGACATCAGTGTGCCTGACTATAGAGTCACCTGTGACTAGTGTGTTGGGTACGCTGTTTTGCCTTATGGGCTAAGGTTGGGTGACACATTGATTTTGTGGGCTATGTGTCATTTGGATATTGTTGGGGGGGTGGTTGTCTGTGTTTCAACTTGGGAGGTGTCTGTTGCTTGGGCAGATTTTTATTGAGAACCTCCATGAATGTGGGTGTGTGCTTTGTGTTTCTACGTGTGAGTTTTGTTAGTGTGAGCTTTGAAGGACTATATGTTGAGTGTGGTGTGGTGCAGATGTTAACCTTCTCCTCTTGACTGTCTAGTCCAGTGTTGGCTGGAGAGAGCTTGGCTTCCAATTTGGCTACATAAGTGCATCTCTTACAGATTGTAGTGTTGGGTGGTAGGAGGAGAGGGTTGTCAATGTACACGAGGCAATTGCTACATTGCCCCAAGATGCCAAGATTCATTAGGTGGATAGGAGAAAAGACAGGGTGGTGACCCATGGACATGCCTGGATAGGTGCTTATTAATTTAAGTGAACTGTTTTCCTCTTGACAAGTGAGGAAAGTCGAGTGCTGTAGTAATTTGTAGTTTATTTAATGCTTTCAACAAGTTCTAGGCAAGTGCTGAACACAAGGAAACAGTTTTGAGTGCTGAAACTAAAAACACTGGCTAGTTTTAGCACCAGTCCCAAGAAGAGATCGCCCTACAGTGCAGAAAATGGTCCCATTCTGCACTGTTTGGAGATTTCTGTGAAAACGTTTGAACTTTCAAAAATACGATCATATGGTGTCGACCATATGATACTTGAACTTTTGAAAGTTCGATTATCTAATATAGAGCCATCACAAATGAGACTCAGAGAGCACAGCTTGTTTCTTGGCTAACTAGAACAGCCCTTTCACTTGTCCTTGCTATACTCCTTCTTACCCCACTCTCTGTCTCATTCCTTCTTGAAGGGTGCAGAGGTATACTATTAAAATAACAAATGTGCTGCTTTGTTATCATGATAATAGGTATGTCGAGATTAACCTCTACACCTAGAATCTGGAAAGTATGCCCCCTCATCTGCCTTTCGTATTAACGTAATACCAAAGCAGTGTCCCCCTAATTGCCTTGCCTTGATTTTTATTATTAATTTAAGACCAATATTCCACTACACAAACGGATAAAAACTCAAAAGATAGTAAGAATGATCAATCTCGATTCACTGCAGTCTCCTTTGACCTTCTCCTTGACTGTGGTCCTAGGGATGCTGCTCTCTCCACTGGGGTTGACCATACCTCTCAATCTCTTAGAGTAAGACATCTGGACAAACACATAAGTAAAAGTGGCACAAAGGCCCAAAAATAGGGACAATTATTAAATATTGCTCTTACAAACTCAGAAAGTTGAAAAATAACTAGTTTTCCATTAGTGTGAATTTTCTGAAGGGTATGAAGTCTGAAACTCAAATGTCTGTTATGATTTTCTAACTTAAATCTTAAATGATTTGCCACTAATTTGCCTGAAAACCACAAATTTATGAAAAATGTACTAAAAATATAAGGCAAAATTCTTGACATTCTCTAAAAATCTGTGCACTTGAGAGGTATGAGTGACACCTGACCCCATGTGCAAAGATGGGGATGGATGGATTATAGATGTTTCAGTACTTATTTAATACATATCTCCCTAAATGTTTATTTAGTTAGTAAGCAGTCTGATTTCCAAGGGCAGGGGGGAGCCAAAACTGAACAAACAGACTAATCATGACAGAGATAAACACACTCACATACATACACACACACACACACACACACAGAGTCAGCTACATAGAGGGAACTTTAAGTAATCTTTACCTTAACAAATGGTACCAAATAACCACTAAAACTAAATATGGTCTAAAATTACTAACTAAAGTCCTGAGACTAATAGCTTACTTAAGGAAAAACATTACCAAGGATGGTGATATCCATCCTAATCCAGGCCCAACCTCCACTACAGACTCTACCAATTCTCCATTCTCCCATAGACTGGCTAACTCTCTCCTTATCTGTCACTTAAACATAAGAAGCCTGAACAACAAGGTACATGACCTACACGCTATACTAGCAACCTACCTACCAGATATAATGTGTCTAACTGAAACCTGGCTTAAACCATCAACCAAAGACAATGAGATCCTGCCACCTGAGTACAATATATTCAGAGTTGATCGCATAAAGAAAAGAGGAGGTGGTATAGCTGTCCTATATAAAAGTACGCTTAACATCCTAATCAACCCAAAGCAACAACCCCAGGTCTCTAATGCTGAAACACTAGCTCTAAAACTCCAACTTAACAAACAAAAAAGCGTAAATCTAATAGTGATCTATATACCCCCTGGGAACAATATTTAAACTTTAGAGGTCATCTTAAATTGGATAGATAACAACTACCCCCAAGAAACTATTCTCCTGGGTGATGTTAACATTGACTGGAACCAATGCTCCACACAGTCCAACCCTACTTCTTTAAATCTCCATGGTTTCTCTCAGATCATATCCTCTACCACCAGACCAGGAACTACTAAACAAAAAGAGAGTATACTTGACTGGATACTCATCAAGGGACACCCCCAAAAATATATATCTGGGACTCTCCCCAATGATCTTAGTGATCATATGCTCACATATATTATGAAAGAAAAAAACAATTGTGTTAATATGCCGGTCTATAGAACCATCAGAAACAAGAAAAACTTTGACCCAATAAAATTTAACATGGAACTCAAATACTGTGACTGGTCAAAACTAAAATTCCTCCCCCTAGATGAAGCAGTCTCATATTTTAACAATACATTCCTTACCACACTTGACTCTCATGCTCCCAAACGGTCATCTAGATTCAAAACAAAAATAGCACCCTGGCTAACCACAGAGACTAAATCTAAAATAACTAATAGAGACAAAGCATGGGCCAAATGGCGTACTACCAAGTTACCCCTAGATCGTATCAACTTCCAGCAAATAAGAAACGAAACTAAAAAGGCCACCACACTAGATAAGAAAAAATACTTTCACCATCTACAACATAAGCACTAAAACAACCCTCAAAAATTCTGGCAGGTTTAAACAAACTTCTCCAACCAGGCAAATCCACCACTCCTACCCCAGGAACTCTATCTGATAAGACCCAAGAAGAAGTAGCCAACAACTTTAATACCTTCTTCACCGAAACCATACAGTCCTTAGCTAACCAACTACCTGCTCCCTCTATCACTCCAAAAAATGCCACACGCAACTCTCTACTGTCTTTTACTCTCCAACCCATATCCACCTCCTTTATCTGATCCCTATTGAAAAAGCTAAAGCCAACTACCCTGTCAGCTGATCTTCTCCCAGCAGAATATCTGCAAATAACTGTGGATGTCGTAGCTTATCCTATCTCGATCTTAATTAACAGGACTATTACTGAGGCCACAAGCCCAGCAATATGGAAAATATCCTATGTCATACCTCTCCATAAAGGAGGCACATCCACTGAACTCTCAAACTATAGACCAATAGCCATACTATCACCACTTGCCAAAATTATGGAAAAGTGTGTGCATAACCAACTAATGTCCTATCTCATCCAGAACAAGCTATTAACCGACTCCCAACATGGATTTAGACCCCATCATAGCACGACTACTGCCCTCCTCTCTTTCACTGAAAAAATAAACCTTAACCGAAATAACAAACATATATCCTCGGCCCTCTTCCTGGACATGTTGAAAGCCTTCGACATGGTAAACCACCAATTACTCCTCCAAACTTTGGAAACCCTACATCTAGACACACTAGCCCAAAACTGGTTTCATGCCTACCTCTCAGGCAGACAACAGGCAGTTATGTGGCAAAATAAGCTCTCTTGCCTGCTACCCAACACCATAGGTGTTCCTCAGGGGTCCATATTAGGACCTCTTCTCTTTTCAATATTCATAAATGACCTCCATTCAGTTATCCCCGAAGCCACCTGCATCCAATATGCAGATGACTCAACTCTCATATGTTCCAATCCCATCCTAGATAACCTTCTAACAACTACCCAACACAGCTTTACCATAGTTGAAAATTGGCTCACTGACCATCAACTCATCCTAAACCCAAAAAAAAAACAAACTACTTCTCTTCTACCCAACTAACAAAACTCCTATCACACAATTCACTATCCAATCCAATAATGGGACCATTATTTCACCTGATACCAATGCTAAACTATTAGGGGTAAACATTGACAATAAACTTCGATTTGATATCCACATCAACCAAACTATTAAAACAGTAAACAAAAAACTAGGGTCATTATATAGGATAAAAACCTTCCTAACTCCAGCTGCCAGATTAGCTACTGTCCGCTCACACCTCCTATCCACCCTACTATATGCCTCCCCTGTCCTCACGAACCTTAACAAATCTGACCTTAACAGACTCTCATCCTGTTACAACCACATTGCTAGATTCATTACTGGCTTACCCTATAGAACACACCATTGTATTAACCTGAAAAAGCTTGATTGGGTAGAACTTCCAAATCTTCTCCAGGAGTACCAACTCATAGAAGCCTTTAAAATATTGAAACATCCTGAGAAAACCCCTGCTCTAAAAAACATACTAACCCCTTACACCAATCTAACTTCACTTCGCTCATCAAACAAACTCCTAGTACAAACAACCAAGTCCTATAACCAAGGCGGTGATACACTCTATGCTAATATCATTGGCAAGGTTTGGAACTCCCTTCCCAATAACCTCACGTTGTTACCATCACTAGCTCAATTCAAAAAAGAACTAAAAATCCACCATAAATCTCACTGGCTTTGTCCTTGCACAAACCCAGACTAACTCCTTAAATAACTGTACTCTCACCAAACACAACAGTCCTATGAGCAATTTAACCTTCGAGGTCAATCTAGAATAACAAATATTAGCTAATGACTAGGCCATTTCTTGTACTACTCTACTAGTTACTAAATCATCTCTAATACATTGAACTGTAACCAATTGTATCTGCTATTGTAAATTTTTTTTTTCATTGTATATTATGTAAATTGTCAATATGTCTCTGTAACTATCTGTCATTGTTAACCCTGTCGGAGATTTTCTCCCTGGGACTCCGCTGAAAATGGACATATATCCAGTTGGACTATCCCGGTCAACAAATGTAAAATAAAATAAAAATAAATAAATAAACTTTGTAGGAATGCCAGGAAAGCAAATTCATCAACAAAAGCAAATATTTGCTTTGGTGAAGCTGGAGGCTAGAGCACAAGGAGAAAATCTCTGGAGGCTGGATACAGGTTAACAAGATACATTTTAAATAAGCACAGTATTAAATGCATGGTAGTAAACTCTAACATAGTGTCGCCTAGTGATAAAATATTCTGAATGAGCGATTTACAATTTTCATCCTATCCACTGTCTGTATCTAAGTCATCTGCAACCCACTCTGATGACAATTTACTTTCAAATGCCATTTTTAACATAGCCCGGTCCTGTTTTTAATCCCCACTAGCTGCCCATCCAGCACACTGCATTAAGTTCAGTGGTTTACAAGCATACGCAGCTGACATCAAAGCAGCATCACCTGTTGACCTTGTTATAAATGCATTATGTGAAAATATAAACAACAGCGTGTGACATGAACCAGATTCTCGAAATCCAGACAGCTAAAGTAATCAAGCTAAGCATTTCTTTTTGCTTTTAAAAAGACAAAAGTTTAAAAAGCAGTGGCAGCCAAATTGCACTTTTTTAAGTTACAAAATGACAGTTTAAAAAAAAAAATCACCCATGGAGTTTAAAAGAACTTAAAACAGCAAACAAACAATGAAAGTCAGCCAAGGAAACTCAACACCAATAAGTATTTTGTTCCTTTAATTAAACACAGAACTTCTTCCTGAAGACATTAAACACTGACGTTTATTATACCAGCCCTGTCATCAGTATGTCATCTTACATGAAGTAACCACCAATTTGAAAACAAAAATCAGTGCTTTAGAATGTATTACCTTTCCACCTGTCTTCCTGCCCCTACTGTCCCTTCGTCCACCCAAAGAAGAAGAGCAGCAAAAGTCATAAATGTTATCCAATCCACATGTTATTTAAAAGAATGTTATTTTTCTATATCTCTTCAGTTTCAGCAAATAATATTTACACATCCAGGTGCACAACTGCTGCTGTTTTCTTTCAGACATCCAAACACACGTGAGCTGTACCCAGTCACTGGTTGGCTGCCGCAGTGGTGCAAGTCTTGGACAGGCTATGGTTGTAAACAACTGAAGGTTTTTTTATTATATGAATTCTCCTGCATGTCCAAGAGGCCTATGGCAGCTGTTGTTATCACGCACTCCCCTGCATGTTGATGACATTGCGGCCATGATGTGATGACATCAGCTGTACTTTAAAATTATAAGTAAAATAAACAAAGAAATCTGGAATTAAAGGGTCCACTCGGAAATTTGTGGCACCCCATTATTTTGACCCCAAAACTGGTAAAGTCCAAGGAATTTAGTATGGTTGAGAGGTGTGGTGTGCAGTCTGTGACTGGTATACAGTCTGTAACTGGTATTCAGTCTGTGACTGGTTCTATGACTGCTGTGCAGTATGTGACTGGTGTACAACCTATGACTAGTGTACAGTCTATGACTGGTTGTTTGACTGGTATGCAGCCTGTGACTGGTGTACAGCCTGTGACTAGTGTACAGTCTATGACTGGTTGTGTGACTGGTGTGCAGTCTGTAACTGGTGTACAGTCTGTAACTGATGTGCAGTCTGTGTCTGGTGTGCAGTCTGTGACTTTTTCTGTGACTGGTGTGCAGCCTGTGACTGGTGTGCAGTCTGTGACTGGTTCTGTAACAGGTGTACAGCCTGTGACTAGTGTACATTCCATGACTGGTTGTTTGACTAGTGTACAGTAACACAAGATACAAAATCACAGTCACAGCCCAAAGTATTCTGGTTTTACAGCCATGGTGTTCCTACAGTGTTTTATGTTCACTGGTGTACAGTCTGTAACTGGTGTACAGTCTATGACTGGTGTACAGTCTGTGACTGGTTCTGTAACTGGTGTACAGCCTGTGACTAGTGTACATTCCATGACTGGTTGTTCGACTGGTGTACAGTCTGTAACTGGTGTACAGTCTATGACTGGTGTACAGTCTGTGACTGGTTCTGTAACTGATGTGCAGTCTGTGATTGGTTTGTAGTCTATGACTAGTGTGCAGTCTGTGACTGGTTCTATCACTGGTGTGCAGTCTGTAACTGATGTGCAGTCTGTGTCTGGTGTACAGTCCGTGACTGGTTGTGTAACTGGTGTACAGTCTATGACTGGTGTGCAGTCTGTGACTGGTTCTGCAACTGGTGTACAGTCTATGACTGGTGTGCAGTCTGTGACTGGTTCTATCACTGGTGTGCAGCCTATGACTGGTGTGCAGTCTGTGTCTGGTGTGCAGTCTGTGACTGGTTCTGTAACCGGTGTACAGTCTGTGACTGGTGTGCAGTCTGTGTCTGGTGTGCAGTCTGTGTCTGGTGTACAGCCTGTGACTGGTGTACAGTCTGTAACTGATGTGCAGTTTGTGTCTGGTGTGCAGTCTGTGACTGGTTTACAGCCTGTAACTGGTGTGCAGTCTGTAACTGCTGTTCCGTCTGTGACTGGTTCTGTGACTGGTGTGCAATCTATGACTGGTGTACATCCTGTGACTAGTGTACAGTCTATGACTGGCTCTTTGACTGGTGTACAGTCAGTAACTGATGTGCAGTCTGTGTCTGGTGTGCAGTCTGTGACTGATTCT
>NC_056736.1:692403186-692460686 GCF_019279795.1 Protopterus annectens
ATACAAACTAGGTCAGGTCCAGTGTCTGAAGGTTCCTTTGCTTTTGCTAATCATTTCCATGACAATTCATTCCATGGCATTGCATTTAATACCAGCCAGTCTAATGTAGTTCCTGACTTGTAGTTCCTGAGATCTGTTGAGGGCCTAACCTTCTGTAGAGGGATGACCATTGCAGTCCTCCATTCTGTGGCACCAAGCCTGTTCTGTGACTATAGTTGAATAGTGACTCTGTGTTTCAGATTATTCAGGAAGCATCCTGGGATATTATTGGGACCCATAGAGGCTGTGTTTTTGGCTTAGAGAGTGCAGACAGGACCCATTCCCTATTTATAGTTGGAGGGATTATGTTTGAAGGTATTTCCTGAATGGAGGGTGGAAGTGAGTGTTGGGGTTAAATGTGGAGATTAATTTTTCAGCCATCAGATTGCGTATATCAACCTGCTCAGTGAATGTGGCTCCATTACCTACCAGTTTATGACAATGCTATGTAATCCCTTTGAGGTTTCTGACATAGCTGAAGAAGGCCTTATGACTGTCTTCGGCCTGGGAAGCTATCTTGAGTTAAAATAGGCTTTTCTGGACTTAATTAGCTCTCTCAGTTGTCATTTAGTTTGATGACATAGTTCTTTTTATTTCAATAAACATCTTTATTAAATTATCACGCACGACATAGGTAATCTTACATGTATATAAATGAAAAAACAAACAACACTGACACCACTTTAGTTGCAGACATTATACATCACACACCATTGAAACAACTGTAGTTGCAAACATTATACATCACTTATAATCTATGCAGTCACTGTCATTTAAGCATTATATGGCTCATTCAAAACCTGCCTGTTAAACCACATTTCTTTTGTGCATATACTGTTACCACAATTCCCATTTTTTTCCTATGTAGTTTGCTCCTTCCCTTTTCTAAAGATCCCAGTTCCAGTTATTTTATCTCTGTTACTTTAGTCACTACTTCTACTAAAGTTGGTTTAGACTTTGATTTCCATTTTCTAGTAATTGTTTTTTTGGCAGCCACCATAATTAGACTCAGCAAGGCTTTACTATGTCTAGGCAATTCCCATTCTGTCTCATGGCTCAAAAAAATCCTCTCCCCAGGCAATCCAATCCACTCATACAGCATCTCTGACAGAGCGGTCTGCAGGAAATAAGTCTGCCAGCGTATTACACTCTCAAAAAATATGTTCCCAGCCACGTCTTTCTTGCCCATCACACCTCCAATATTTGCTATCCCCCTGAGGAAAAATTCTTTGGAGTCTACTTGGGGTATAAAAATACCCATGTAAACACTTCCAGGCAGAGATTCTAAATCTTCTAGACTTTGTTGCATATTTGGGAGATATACATATATCCCACCATTTTCTCTGTGAATTGCTTATCCAGTTTCTCTTCCCAATTCTTTCGAAGCTCCTCTGCTTGATTCTTATAGCTATCATGCAATATTTTATATGCTTTACTAATTATTCCTTTTTTAAAGTTAGCTTCTGTTGTAGATTCAGTTAAAAAACTCTACCAGTGCTGATCTTTCATTTAGGACCCCCTATTTCTTTCTGTTTGCCTATACTCTGATATCAATCCTTGATACGGAAGGCAATCTCTAACCTGTAGTCCAAATAAATTCTTAGCCTCTTACCATTCTATTACCTTTCTCTTTCTAGTTATTTGCTCCCAATAGCTTGGTTCCTTTGCCAGTTTTGCCAATAAATTCTAGCCACCTCTTGCCTATTATATGTATCCCTAACCACAGTAATTCCTGGTGGCAGAATCTCTTTCCTTCATTCTTGTGCTGGTTTGGTTCTTAGAATACTCACTGCTATTTTATGAATATAATACTCTGTATGATTTTTGTTGTTCTCCTTAAGAGTCTACATCCAAAATCCCAGTCTCTCCTTTGAAAATACCCCCTCAAACTGGGCAATCCTAGTCTGCCTTGTTCTATTGGAAGAGTCAGCTTATCCCACTCGACCCTTGCTGTCTTCCCTTCCCAGATAAAATCCTTCAACTCTTTTTTTAATTGCTATCCACAGCTTTTCCTCTGGTTGATAAAAATATGCCTGACCTGTGTATACGTCTAAAGGGACTAAAAACATTCTAATTGCTTGTATCTCTGTATCCCCATCTATATGACAAAGCTTCCAGTTTCTCGATTTTTGTAATATCTTCTGTTTAGTCTCTTCCCACATATCTTTAGCTACCACAACAGAGTCATTTCTAATCCATACTCCTAAATAGTTCATTTTATGATGTTCCCATAAATATGGATATTGTTGGACCAATTAACGAACAAAACAAAAAGATGAGTTGAACAAACCACAGGAAGAAATCCAAACACTTCTTCAGACAAGTTCTCTTTGTTTCCTACTACTGTTTAGTGTACCTTGCTACATGTACATCCTGCCCTGCATTCTATTTAGACATTTAAAAAATGTATTTTAGCAGGCTTATTATGTCGAATGCACTTGCCAAACATATTTCAGAAAACACCAATCATAGTTTTGTGTTTAATGTTGTGCAAAAAATAGGAACAAACCCCAGGGGAGGACCGTGGCATTTAAAGCTAGAAGAATGTGAGTTGCTTTGGCAACTAAAAACAAATGCACACATCCACCCTGGGATAAACGAAACATGTTCCATTAAATGTTTACTAAAACAAAAAGCACTCTTAAGATAATTCAAACATATTTAACATTTATGAATACTTTTCACAAGCAAATGTATATACACAAAAATCTTGTCAGACAAAAAACAATTGTTTTATTTAAATGTAGTTAAATATATTGAAATAATTTATTTTAATATATGTAAGTTGGGGATAATGTTTATAAAACTCTGTTTATAAAACTCTGTTTATAAAACTCTGTTTATAAAACTTTGTTCATAAAATTCTGTTTTTAAATTGCGTTTATAAATTCAGTTTATAAATTCTGTTTAAGAACAAGCAAAATAAATAAACATGTTTTTTAGATATTACAATATACTTATTGGTATTTAAATACACTTTGGCTTAGGTTTTTAACTTTAGGTAATGTATTCTATAAAAACAACATTGTTTTTTTAAAAAAAGAACTGTTCTTAATAGAGCACTAAGTTTTCAGCCTTTGCTAGGGCAGAACTCATTTAATTATTTAATTGAAATATTGGTTTAATTGTTTTTTAATGTTTTTTAATGTAATTGAATAAATGAGATAATTGAGATGTGTATTTAAACAGTAGTAGGAAACAAAGAGAACTTGTCTGAAGAAGTGTTTGATTTTGTAACGGCTTTCTAACTCTTTGGAGTTTATTTTGGTGTATATGGACCAATTAATGTGTGGGTACATAATTTATTGCTATTACTTTTGTTTTAGCTTCATTAATTTTGTATCCCTAGAAGATATGAAACTGTCTTGAAATGTTCCAAACACTGTAATGCCCCTTTCTGTTTTTGTCATGATAACAGAGTTCTTATCTTTTTGGTTGTTACACTTCCTAATTTTAGCTAGGACATTCTTTCTTAGTAAAATCTATTAATTTAGGATCCCATCAGGGTGGTTTGTTTTTACACTTTGCTTTGGACTTCTTTCTGGTAGGTACGGCAGCCTCTATGTAGCCATTGACATGGTTTTATGAAGTTTTTGCTTTGTTTTCTGGGCTTGGAGGAGCATGGAATTTTGACAAGTTTGGAAAAATATTTGAAATGTTTGCTTTTATTAGTTCTTAACTGTTACAGGGTTAACTGGGGTTACCAAATTTATTTTTATTTTGAAGGTGACAGTTTTGTGATCTGACCTTATCAAGGAGGACATGCCACTGGGGGCTGAGGGAGGGGTGTAGTGTTTTCCCATGTTTTTGAGTACTATGTCCAATATATTTGAACATGCAGTATCTGGTTAAAGGTGTTTGTGTTTACAAAGTCCAGGAGTCTCTGTGCTTGCAAATTAGAGGCTGTATAGGATGTCTAGTCTACAGAAGGGTAATAAAAGACACCCATGAGTAATGCATTTGGCTGAATGCTGAGTGTCTCAAGGAGGTCTAGGTATGAGCAACATGTTGCATGGGACATAGAGGGGGACCTATAACTTGTTAGGATGTGGTATGGAACTTTATATGTTAAGCTGCACATGGAGAAACGCCAGTGCATCATCCTGTTTAAGCAACCTTGAGATGTGCTTGTTGTTGATGTAGACAGGGACACCTCCACCTTTAGGATCTATCTATGTAATTGCTGGTCTAAATGTGTGGCTGGCACTGAAGTCTTGCACTGCCGGGGTACTTTCTGTGGCTTTAAATCATGTCTCAGTAACTGCTCAGATGTCTATATACTCCAAAGTGAGGAAAACTTGGAGGGAGTGGAGCTTCTTGTTTACGCTCCTGTCATTGAGTAGTAACACCTTAAGATTCCCTTGGGTTGGTTTTGCTGTGTTGGAAGGTTTGTCAGTTTGGCATTGCCTAAAAATGCTCTTTGGGTGAGGATAAAGTTTTAGCCAGTATTCAAAAGCCAAGAAGGGACAGGTGCAAACCATCCTTGGCAAAGCATTATGGTTTGTTTATCATATCTTCCTATGCTGACAAATAGTATATCCCCCCTAGAATGACACCTGAAACTAAGCCAGTTATTAAAGTCAATCATGTTTTGTTTGTATTGCTGTATAGTACTTGGTGAAGGTAGAATGCTGCTCAAATCTAGTTACATGCCAGCCTGAGACACATAGTTTGCGAGATCTATAATGCCTCTCTTCCTATAGTCTAGGGAGGTATGTCTCATGTCATTTACACCTACATGGACTATGATAGCATCATACAAGTAACTGTGGTGCAATGACTTCAGTGAATATGTAACATGGCAGATCCTGGCCCCTGAAAGGCAACTGAGCATTATTTTTTCCATGTTCAACCTGGAGAATGGGGCATCAGTATATCAAAATATAAATAGCACCAAAGACTTTCGACCATAGGACCATAAAACACAGGATTATCACAAAAACGCCAAGTTTAATCACAGAAGCTTTCGGGTGCTCTACCCTTCATCAGCATGTATAAACACAATGTGAGTACATTCATATAGAGGTATACTCAATGTCACATGATTACACCAGCCACTAAGAACAAACCAATAAAATTTTATACAATCATTTAGTAATTTTAAAAATTATATAATATACAATCATGTTATGAAATTAAACATGAACATAGTTGATAAAAACAAACAATTAAAAATAAAAATATATAATAAATATATTCTTATATATATTTATCACAGATTGTCATATTGACGTTTTACTAGTACAGGTTTAATACTGACAGCATTGTTCAAACCTGGAGACACATCCGCCTGAAGTCTTATTATCCATTGTAATTCCCTAATTTCTAGAGCATTATTTAAATCCCCCCCTCTTAAACCCAGTTCAACCGTGTCTATGCATCTAAATTTAAACCTATGCATAGTATATAGAGCATTGGTCTGAACTTTTCCGATCTCTAAGTCTTCTAGTTGTCTTACCTAGAATATGAGATATCTAGATGTGGAAATCTACATGAAAGATAACAAACTTGAAAGTAGAATATATAAAAAAGATGTACAGGTAATGACATATCTATAGGGGCATAGTTAAATCTCAGCTTATAAGGGTTAGTAGACGGACAACTGAGGATGAAATGACTGAGGAGTTTAAAAATGGAGGCTATTCAGAAATTATGATAAGGAAATGTATAGAGGAAGTAGATAAAGGTAGATATGATGACTATAAACCAATATTTAATTGCATAAAAGAATCAGGTAACAATATTGTGAGATATGTGACCACATATAATGGACACAGTAATATGATCTGTAGGATAATAGAAAAAAACTGGCCAATTTTAATGGCCATGCCTGAAATACAAAAAATAGTAGGATATAGACCCAGGTTTGCCTACAGGAATCAACAATCATTGAAAAATATACAAGTATATAATTCTCAAGCTAAAGTGGGAACATATAAGTGTTATAATTGTAGTTGTTGTGATGACATCATACAATCTAATGAACCCTTTATACACCCATTAACCAACATTAGCTATAAATTTAAATGTAGAGCAACTTGCAACACATCTCAACTTGTATATCTTGCTACCTGCAACAATTGTGGGTAAGACAACTAGAAGACTTAGAGATCGTGTTGTTGAACATAGGTCAGAAATCAATAGAAAAGTTCAGACCAATGCTCTATATAAGCACATTATATAGGTTTAAATTTACATGCATAGATACGGTTGAATTGCGTTTAAGAGGGCCCCACTTAAATACTGCTCTAGAAATTAGGGAATTACAATGGATAATAAGACTGATGTGTCTCCAGGTTTGAACAATGCTGTTAGTATCAAACCTGTACTAGTAAAACGTCAATATGATAATCTGTGATAAATATATATAAGAATATATTTATTATATATTTTTACTTTAACTGTTCGTTTTTATCAACTATGTTTATGTTTAATCTCATAACATGACTGTATATTATATTATATATTTTTTAAAATAACTAAATGATCGTATAAAATTTTATTGGTTTGTTTTTAGTGGCTGGTGTAATCATGTGACATTAAATATACCTCTATATGAATGTACTTACATTGTGTTTATACATGCTGATGAATTTGTGATAATCCTGTGTTTTATGCATCAGTATATCACACAATGGAGTCCCCTGTGACTAGAATCTTTGGTAGTCTGTAGGCTTTACTCATGGTCTTTGTATTTGGGGCTGCATTAAGTGTGGCTGTATGTGTATTGTTAGGTGTTGCTTTTGTTGAGTGCTTTTGGGTTTGCTGAGAATAATAATTACAGGTGAAAGGCCTGGGAGGGCTTTGGGCTTTGGGAAGACTGCATTTAAGTACCTCAGTATAAGTTAGTCTATGTGTGTGATGCATACTATGTGTGGTGAGAGTACCGTATGTGATTCTGACAACCCGGTTTGGGGAGGTAGTCCCCAACTGTCCACCCTCAGCCATTTTCACTAGCCAGATAGTTGTGGACTGCATCCTCACCAAAGACTGTGGCAGAGTAAATACAACATTCAACCCTGCAAAAGCTTACAGATTTGTCTTTTTGCTCAGTATAGTCATGGACTGAACCCCCCCCCCAAGACCGCAACAGACTAACTACATCTAGCCTTTCAAAAGTTTACAGATTTGTCTTGTTATTTAGTATAGTAGTGGACTGCACTCCACCTCCCTCATCCCCGACTGCAGCAGAGCAATTACTACATCCAGCCCTGCAAAAGCTTACAGACTATCTTTTTAATCAGTTTAAGTGCATATTACTTGTTCATTCTGTTATCCTAATCATGCTCTTTTCAAAATGTAACAAAGTTTAATGTCTATTCTCAACTTGGCCATTACTTAGTGGCCTGCTTTTTGGCTGTTTCTCAGAACTAGAATCAAAAATAGCCTCCACTGCCCCTTAATTTTCCCCTCCCCTTCCCTCTCTAATTAATAAGCTACACCCTGTTCTTGCTAGCAGCCTGCACTTTCTTAATTGCTCATTCCAGCTACTGCTTTTCTGAATCTCCCTGTTTGCCTGTATATGGAGTGAATGACCTGAGACGTACCTCACTGGACTACATGAAAAGAGAAATGGAGGGGCTGTCCAATCTTGTAGCCCAGGCAGGTATGACCCTAGCCCTGAGTAGCATCCTGCCTTCGCCCAGAATGATACCACAATACAAGGACAAAAGGATTGACTTCAACAATTGGCTAAGCTTCTGGTGTCATTCAAAGGCAATCCAGTATCTGTCTGCCTGGGACGACATGATCGACAGACCACGATGCTTTGCCTGAGATTGACTGCACCTGTCACCCCTGGGATTCAGGTTACTGGCTAATGCACTTGCCTCCCCTATAGTGCCTTTTCTGGCAAGGTTCAAAGGATAAAACTACCACCGTAACAGATACAAGCATGCAAAATCTGAAGACAATGCTACTCAATGCTAGATGTCTAAACCTCAAAATGCACTCTCTCGAGGCACTCCTAAAAATGGAGAACATCGATATCTGTGCAGTAACTGAGACCTGGTTCAAGGCTCCAGAGAGCTCCCCTGCAATACCAGGCTACAACCCTTACCACACTTTTCAGCCATCAAACCAAGACCGAAACACTAAAGGTGGAGGAGTGTCCATATTCACCAAGGATATTCACACCTCCAGGGTAGTTGCCCAACACAATGCATCTGAAATTCTCCAGGTGCAACTAACACTAGGTAAGACTGCAATCCAAATTGTTGCTTGCTACAGATCCCCCACCATACCCCAAGATTCTCACTACATCTTTCTTAACATACTGGAAAATATTAAGATACAACCAAACACCCTAATACTGGGTGATTTCAACTACCCTGCCATTAACTGGGAAAACTACTCGGGTACCAACACCTTTTCCCAACGGTTCTTGTAATTCATAAATTCTAATGTCCTGGATCAACTAATCCATTGTCCCACCAGGGGCTCCAATATCCTAGACCTGGTCATTACCAACATGGGAGATAGATACTCCACACCAGTGGTTACCCCCTCATTGGTCAGGTCTGACCATAAGCAAATCACCCTTGACATCCACATCCCACCCCACCCTCCAGTAAGGAAACATCTGTAAAAAACTTCTCCAAAGCCAACTTCATGCTACTCAAGTCAGAAGTGACAAATTTCATGACACCCATGCAGATGGGAGCTAAAAGTTTGACTACTGAATCCTACACTAATGCACTGTACAAGCATGTCCACTCGTGCATGAATTGTGCCATCCCAAATAAAACCAAGACACTCTCCTCCAAAAAAAAGGAAGCCAATCTGGTGGTCCCCTGCCATAAACAAACTATACAACAGAAGAAAGAAACTGTTGCAGAAAAGAGGAAAATCCCAGGATGCAAAACACTCCCTTACTAGCCTCAGTAAGAAGCTGAGATACCTCATAAAATCCTCCAAAGCTAGTTACAAAAATAAAATTGCCAGATTCCAAAGACAACCATAAGGCATTCTATAGTTATGACAAGAATCTAAATGGCAATGCTCAGATAAGCTCTGAGCTACAACAGAATGGCATTAAATATACTGATCCCAAGGATATTGCCAGTATCCTGGCAGATTGGTTTAGTGCCAACTTCACACCCTCTCACCCACTAAAGGGCCCATCTCAATACCAAAAGATTGCCAAATTCTGGTAATCACAGCCACACAGGTAGAAACCGCACTCTCCAAAGCTAAGAATACAGCATCCATGGGACCAGATGACATCCTGGGCTATGTACTACATAAACTACAAAATGAACTGGCACCTCACCTAAGTGTCATGTTTAATCATAGCCTCACCTCAGGCTTCATGCCCACTGAGTGGTGCACAGCTACAGTTATCTCACTCCACAAGGGGGGATCCACCTTGGATCCCAGGAACTACCGTTCCATCAGTCTGAAGAGCCTGATCTGCAAGGGCTTGGAACGCATTATCATGGAACTTACAAACAAAGACATTGGCAACCTTCAAACACAGAACCCCATCCAGTTTGGGTTTGTGAAGGGCAGATCTTGTCTCCTGAACCTGATTGACTTCTTTGAATCAGTCTCCAGAGCTGTGGACAAGGGTAAGACAGTCCACACAGCCTATCTGTCCTCGCCAAGGGCTTTTACACCATCCCCCACTCTGGAATCATAGATAAACTTACTAAGCTTGGCATAAATCCCTATGTCACTGGATAGGTTGCCAACTGGCTTACTGACAGAACCCAGACTGTAAAAGTAGCTGACTCTAAATCCAGCTCCAGACAAGTGACAAGTGGAGTACATCAGGGTTCAGTCCTGGGACCACTCTTGTTTGACATCTATTTCTCTGAAGTACAGGCCAACAATAAGGGTCTCTGGCTAACAAAGTTCGCAGATGACTGCAAACTGGGAGCCATTATTGAATCCCCAAATGATGTGGATATTCTACAAAAGGGCCTTACAGAAACACATGCTTGGTGCCAGAGCCATGGGCTTAAGCTTAGTGTCAAGAAATGTATAGTTATCCCCTTTGGGCAAAACCATGTACCCATGAATTACCACATAGGTGGCAGTACACTAAACACTGAAAGTGTGATAAGAGACTTAAGGACACAGGTGGACAGTGGTCTCACCTTCAATAACCACATCGCCACAACAGTCAGGAAATCCTTCTATGTGGCACACCTCATCACTAAGAGCTTTTCATCCAGAAAAAAGGAGGTCATCCCACTGTACTCATCCCTCATTAGACCCATTATAGAGTACAACGCCCCCGTTTGGTATGTACCTCTCAAGACATCTGCAACAGCTGGAAAGGCCGCAGAAATACCTCACTAAAAGAATCACAGACCTAAAGCAGATGCCCTATGCTGACCGCCTTAAAAAACACCAGCTATACTCTGTCACATATCGGCAATCCCTGCTTAACATACAAGGCCATGTCAAATCCAGAACTGTTGGACATGCTACACTTAAAGAAATCCCAATCCCTCAGAGCCACATGCACCAGGGATCTAAACCTTGTCATCACAATAAACAAAACATGCTGGTGGGATAGGTTTCTGACCCAGGGACTCCCCAAACTCTGGAATAGACTGCCCATACATGTCAAGCAGAGTACCTCTTTGGCCCTCTTCAAAAGGAACCTTGGTGATTGGATGGGTGAAAGGAAATTCACCCCGGGGATCACATCAGTCGCCCTGCTAGATAGGGGTCCAGGGAAGTAAATAGTGTGGGAAGAAATAGCCAGGGAATTGTTATGGCTAGGCTTGTATAGGCCCTAAGGCCGATAGCTTAGTACCAACCTATGAACCTATGAACCATGAGTGTCACGGAGTCAGTACAGGTAGTGGGAATTAGATGACGTTAATCATAAATAAATTTAGGCATAATAAAGGTTTAAAATTCCAGTCATAACCACATCATTCATTCATTCATTCATTCATTCATTCATTCACACCCGTTTGCATAGAGCTGTCTTTTCTGTATGTAACTATAAATGTTACCCACATTGGCTGTTTGCAACTGTTAGATGTGATAGCAAGCCAGGTGACAAAAGACTGCCCCTGACCACAAACCCATTTCATACCTTGGGAAACGTTCCCTGCTTTGTTTAGTTGCATCAGAATCATAACATTATTTTGTCTGGAATGCATTCTGTATTGTAACATTTTTTGTGATGAATCCTTATATCTGCTGAATCAGACTAAATCAAATTACAATCACTTTACTCACATCAGCTGAACTCATAGCACAGTTTCTTGAGTGTAACAGTATGAGTTCTCAGTAGCTTCTGTCACTTTTTCATAAGACACAGTCATATCAGATATGCACTTTGTTGAGGAGTCTTATTGGAGGGAGGGGAGTTGAGTTCCAGGATTTTGAGATACATCAGGAGTAAAGAGCATTTCCTGCTTTGTTGTGAGCTTCACAAAAAGGAGGAGATATTTGTCAGTAGAGTGGAGAGCTGTATTGGTGGAGTGGAATTGTAGTATACCCCTCAGGGCAGGGCATTTTCTTTTGGCTAAGATCAAATGTGCTATCAAGTGTAGCCATTTTTCTTCCTGTAACTGACTGTTCTCATATTGAGATGAGTCATTATAGAGTGAAAACAATAAAGTAAGGGGTGGAGGCAAAGCTTGCCAAATGGGGGTGCAGGGAGCTAATCAATTATTTTATAATGCTACATGTGCTTTTATTTTTATGTGCTGAAATGCACATAAATTCCCGTTGGTGTGTACTCAGGCTTTTATTTAGTCGCTTTTTTTTTTTATTAAAAGACGTTGGGTTTATTTCTTTCATGTACAACATGCTACAAAGATTGCATTTTGGCTTCAGTATATTTCCTGCAAGACTTAATCCTATATATTCCACATTTCCTGCTTTAACCCCATTATTGTTTTTTTCAGAAAGGTCCTCTTTGTGAAGTTAGCCGTTCCGAAATACATAATTTTGTACTTTATAGCAACCTAATGTGATGCCATAACAAAGGCAAAAAGCAAACTGGTGAGTGGTTGCAAAGGCAGGTGATTCTTAAAGAGCAATGGTCTGTACCCAAGCATGTCTACGCAGAATTACAGTTCAGGAAGTTTATTTAACATACATGAAATTTAACCGAATCTTATGCAGACCCTTAATACATTCTTTGGTTGTCTCAGGAGCCTTTTAATACTTCCGATAAGAAGTGCAGATTTAATCGCTGAGGAAGTTTGAAGTAAGAACCTGTATATCCAATAAAAGACTAATTTGAAAAATGGTGAAGTTACAGTCATGGTATTCCACCAGAAATATCTTCCTAGTCTGCTGGTTAAAGCTGATAAAATAAGAGATTTGTGTGCTGCTGTTAACCAAATCAAAATAAATGAATAAATAAAAATAAAACAGTCCTGTCAAATGATTCACTTCAACAAAGATTTTTTATTGAATGTGTTTTAACTAGTGACATTCTGTGTTAATTAAATGTTTGAAATATGTAGCTACCATACTTCATTTTGCTTTTGACACACAATCACTCGTCTTATATTCCTTTATTTCCTTTGCAGCCAGGGAGACCAAACTTACCTTCCTTAAGGCTGCATTTACATGCAGAAGCTGGAGAGATTTACTGGCTAACCGAAACAACAGCCTTGTGGTGTAATGCTTCAGCTTGTCTTTTCATGATGGGGAGGGAGACGTTTTTCTATCAAGCATGTAAACTGATTTTCAGTTGATAGTACATCAGATAATGCAAAGACTGACACTTTCAGTTTTTGACCATTCATTTAATTTTAACCTTATAATTATTTAACTTTACTGCAGAATGTTAACAGACTTTTTTTTTAAAGGTTTATATGTTTAGAACGTTATGGGGTCAGGAAATAATGAACTTTTTACACCTTCAAAAAATGCTACTGTGTAATACAAATCTCTTAAAGGAATGCATCAGCCAAGTTTGGATGCTGTTAGAAATCAGGTCAGTGGCTCACAAATTACTCAGCTGGGAAATGGATGTGGAAAATATGTAGTTTTAAGAGCTACAGTACAGCTATCATTTACTGGCCCAAGACCTCCCATAGGTAGTTGCTTTGCTAAGAAATTTAAATGAATATCAGGTTGTCAGAGCAATTAAATTCCATCATAATTTACACGTTGCTAGATTTCAGATGATGATAGTATGCATACTCCAATGTTGTATCTTAATGTTGAAGTAAATATCAAATTATTTTCCTTTTAATGCAAATGTTGCAGTCATACTAACAGGACTGGCACATTAGAGTATGTCTGGCAGTGAGTGTGATTGATACATGTAAGAGATGTCAGGGCAAAAACCCTCCATAACTCAAAGTACCACATCTTCTGTTCAAAATGATCCTTTGTCTTGCTTTTACAAGCTAAGTTCTGCATAAGAAAGTTAGGGAGCATGGCAAAATAAAACAACCGCTATTTCTGTTGGGTGTGTTCAACACTATGCAAGCAATCATGCCTGACAGGGTGCGTGTTAATGTGTAATTAATGCCCTTCCAGGGGTGTAGAGGCCCTCTGCCACTGTGCTTAGAGAATGGGCTCTCTGTAAAATTGTTGTGTTTTACTTACTTGTTTATATTTTATTATTATATTATTTTTTATATATTTTTGATGTAAAATAGTTCCTCTGCCTAATGTTTCAAAGTTGCTGTAGTATATGTCAATGGTATTAGAGAAAACATTTTGCATCCAAAATATATCATTTAAAAAATATATAAAGATATTTTTTGGTCTCTTACTGCTAAAATGGTTTCTTGCTAGTCATTGGAGAGTTGTTGTTGTATCTTTCGGCTTTTCCCGGTTAGGGGTCGCCACAGCGGAACTCCGGTCTGCTAATGATTGGCAGTAGAGTTTTACGTACCGAGTTGCCAGCCCTGACGTAGAAGGTACGCCCATTCACGCATGTCTTCACACAGAAGATGCTTTAGCTGAGAATCGAACAGGACAACGTTTTACTGTGAGGTGACAATGCTATCACAGCACCACCGCCGTAGTGAAGTCACTAAATAATGACATACATTTGACTTTCAGACTTTATTTCCTTCAAAAAATTCATGTTAACACAAATCGTGTTATTTAACTTACTTTTTAAATTTTTAAGTATCATTTTTAAAATCTGTTCCTATTTTTGAGACTTTGTTCCTGTTTATTTCAGGCTTTATCCAGATTTCTTGAGCTAAAAGGATAAGAGGTATGCAAACCTCTTACCTGCTGCTACCAGTGTTCCAGCGATCTGTCTCTCCACGTGTCACTAACCAAACTTGGTTAGAAAAACATTTTATATAGCCCACCTAATCATGAAGGGATTCACATCTAGATCAGGGGAGGTCATCGTGCCTCTTTACTCATCCCTCATCAGGCCCATAATTGAGTGCAATGCCCCTTTTGGGATGTACCTCACCAGACACCTGCAGCAACTGGAAAGACCCCAAAAGTACCTCACCAAGAGGATCAAAGGGCTCAAACAGATGCCATATGCTGCCCGGTTAAAGAAACTCCAGCTCTACTCAGTGGCATACCGCCTGCTCAGAGGCGATCTGTGCCTGACGTATAAAGCCATGTCCAACCCAGAATTAATGGACATGCTGCACCTCAGAAAATCCAAATCCCATCGAGCTACGCGCTCGAGAGACTTGAGCCTCAGCACTGAAATAAATAGGACATGCTGGAGGGACAGATTCATAACCCAGAGGCTCCCTTCACTCTGGAATAAAATCCAAGTCCAGGTTAGGCAGAGTCCCTCATTGACTCTCTTCAAGAGGAATCTTGATGAGTGGATGGGAGATCGTAGGTTTACCCCAGGTATCACTTCTGTGCCACTGTTAGACAGTGGCACAGTATACTAACCTCGAAAAAGGACATAGCAAAATTAATTTAAAATGGGTGGCGAAAGCCAAACACACTCTGGCTAGGCTTATAAATGCCCTAGGGCAGATAGCCTAGTATGAACCTATGAACCTATGAACCTATGAACATAGACCCCCTCCCTGCGCACACACGCATGCACGCGCACACACACACACACACACACACACACACACACACACACACACACACACACACACACACACACACACACACACACACTTGTACTTCAGGAAATGCATGCTAACCAAGTCCTATTATTGAAGCAACTTTGTGATTTTTAAAGGGGAATATGTTTCTGTTCTGAGCCTTTGTTATCCCCTTTACTTTAGGTTTTATTCAGTTAACTTGATCTAAGAGATGAGAGATACATAAACATCCTAAATGCTGCTGCTGTCAGTGGTTAAGTCATACATGAAAAAAAACAGCTAGAAGGTGGACAGCAGACCTACCCAGGATACCTGTAGGGTCCTCACTGGTCCTGGCTTAAAATTCAGGCAGTATCTCTACATTAACAGGCTAAATGTACTATCACTCTCATGCAAATTATCATTACATCAGATGGTTAAGTAAAAAAGGCAAAATATTTATTCAAAATAAATTAAAACATGCCTATATAACTGCACACAATTCTCACAGAATGTCATTCGTCCATCCATTTCTTTTAGCAGGTTTATCCAGTATAGAGTCTTACAGGGCATCCACTGTCAGGGAACATAAGCACATATACATGTACAAATTTTGGGCAATTTAGATTCACCAATCTTACTACCAGCATATCTTTGGATTATGGGAGGAAACTGGAGACTTCAATGAAATAATTCACCTCCCTTATAAGTCTCAACAAAAAGCTGAGATCCCTTATCAAATCCTCTAAAGCCAGCTATGAAGGCAGAATTGTGGCTGACACCAAAAACAACCATAAAGCCTTCTATAGCTATATCAAAAACCTCAGAGGCAATACCCAGATTTGCTCTGAGTTATTACACAATGGCACCGCCTATACTGAGCCAACATATATAGCCAACATACTGGCTGACAGATTCAGTGCCAACTTTACCCCCCCCCCCAAGGGCCCTATGACAATACCAGAAGAAAGCCTGTACCCACCATTTCTGTGGCACAGGTAAAAGCTGCATTGTCCAAAGCCAAGAATACAGCATCCATGGGACCTGATAATATCCCTGGCTGTGTCCTACATGAGCTACAAAATGAACTGGCACCACATCTGTGTGCTCTGTTCAATCACAGCCTTACCTCAGGCTATGTCCCTAATGAATGGCGCACTGCTACAGTCATCCCGCTCCATAAAGGGGGAGCAACTACAGACCCTGGTAACTATCACCCCATTAGCCTGACGAGTCTGGTATGCAAAGCTATGAAGCGCATCATCATGGACCTGCTTAACAAAGATATAGGCAATCTCCAACTCTTACCCCGCACAGTTTGCTTTGTCAAGGGGAGATCCTGCCTGCTGAACCTGGTTGACTTCTTTGAGGCAGTCACCAAGGCTGTGGATGAGGGTAAGGCAATGCATACAGCCTACCTTGACCTGGCCAAGGCCTTTGATACCATTCCCCACTCAGGTATCATTGATAAACTCACCAAACTAGGCATCAACCCTTACATCACTAGGTGGGTTGCAAATTGCTCACAGACAGGACCCACAGAGTTAAAGTTGCACATTCCAAGTCAGACTGTTGACCAGTCATGAATGGAGTCTCACAGGGCTCAGTCCTGGGCCCTCTCCTGTTTGGCATCTACTTCTCAGAAGTCCAGGCCAACACAGAAGGACTTTGGCTGACCAAGTTCACCGATGACTGCAAGCTAGGAGTCATTATCAGCTCCCAAAGTGATGCAGATATCCTACAACAGGGCCTCTCTGAGACCAATGACTGGTGTCGGAACCATGGCCTGAAGCTTAATGGCAAAAAATGGATTATCATCTCCTTTGGAAAAAACTCACTTCCCATGAATTACCACGTGGATGGGAGCCCACTGAACACTGATAAGAGATCTGGGCACCCAGGTCGAGAGCCACCTCACCTTCAACCACCACATTGCCACTGTGGTCAGAAAGTCCTTCTACATGGCACATCTTATAACCAAAGGTTTCTCATCCAGGAAGAAAGAGGTCATCATCCCTCTATACTCATCCCTCATTGGACCAGTCATCGAATATAATTCCCTTTTTGGCATGTGTACCTAACCAAACACCTACAACAGCTGGAGAGGCCACAAAAGTACCTCACAATAAAAGATCCTAGGCTTTAAACACATGTCCTACATGGACAGACTCAGGAAACTTCAGCTGTTCTCAGTCTCTTATCGTTTACCTAGTGGTGATCTCTGCTTGACTTACAAAGTCATATCCAACCCAGCCCTACTTGAAATGCTACACCTAAAGAAATCCCAATCCCCCTGTGCCATACGTTCTAGAGATCACAGCCTCATTACCACAATTAACAAAACATGCTGGAGAGACAAGTTCATCTCCCAAAGACTGCCCATACTCTGGAATAAGCTCCCATTCATGTCAAGCAGGGCACCTTGCTAGTCCTTTTCAAGAGAAATCATTACGAGTGGATGTGTAACAGAAAGTTCACTCCAGGGATCATTCCAGTTGCCCTACTGGATAGGGGCACTGTGAACTAATATTGAGTGGCACGGTGCGTGGGCAATTTTTTTGGGCTAGGCTTGTAAAGGCTCCAGGGCCATTAGTCTAGTACACACCTATGAACCTATAAACCTATGAAAGGTCACAAATATTGGGAAAATATACAGACTCTATGCAGAATGCACTACAACCAAGATTTAAGCTTGGGAACAAAGCACTCCAAAGGTACAAATGTTAACAGCTGTACTACAAAAATGTGGAGGGATAATATACACAAAAGACACAAAGACACATTACTTGGTCTAAGCAACCAATACACTAGATGAAAGCTGTAATGGTACTGAGTTTTTGGGACCATTTATAGATATGCTGTTTTCACAAAAGAATGAGAATTTTTGACAACATCCACAATTACTGAACACCTCATACTTCAAAGTCAGTCTTCTCCAGAAACTGCTAATGATATGCATACATATATATATATATATATATATATATATATATATATGTTTGTATGTGTGTTTGCGTGTGTGTGTGTGTGTGTGTGTGTGTGTGTGTGTGTGTGTGTGTGTGTGTGTGTGATGCCTCTGCACTGGTCCAGTAATCAAGGAGCCTCAATCCTCACCACTAGCACTAGTGAGGGACATACACATTGGGAGGATGACAAGTACACACAAAGTAAAGTGCAATTTCCCTTAAGAGCACACAGAGATCACAGTCAGTCTGGAGCTGGTTTCTGCCTCTTTCTCCAGATCCCCTATAAGACTCCTTGCCATACTCCTCTGCTGACATACTTGCCTGCTCTCCCTGACTAACTAAGCTAACAAAAAAAAAAAATAAAACAATTGTGATATGAACTCTGAATGTTCATTGCATGGCTGATTGAGAGTACAAACACCTTCAGTGACCACTGTACACAGGCTACAGGAATTCAATATCCAAACCACTACAAGCCAATTAATTCATCCCCAGTAAGACTCCCCACTGGTACAGCTATAGGATTAAGATCTCAGCCGAGTGGTCAAGCCAAAACCTCCAGCAGCCTCTCTGTCCAACCAGTGCTTTTTGTCCCTGACTAAGTAAAACACACACACACACACACACACACACACACACACACACACACACACACACACACACACACACACACACACACACACACACACACACACACTTTGAGATTTGATTTATATACAAACACACAGACACTCCTGGTGAAGGCTGGCACAGGTTTACTAGCTATGCCTCCTTCTGCCCAGACTATAAGGTAGGTATCACTGCCATCAACCACTACTTATCAGCTACTCTAAGGCCCTTACAAAGGGTGCCCATTCCTACCGTGTAATGTTACTGTTATCCAAATGGTAAGTGTGACCAATAGCAAGGCTATTGGGGTGGCCTGTACAGTGTTACCAAATACATATGCAAGTACCCTAAGAGCTTAAAAATCTCTAAACAAACCAGCCACAATTAAAAGGTTTAAATACATTTAATAATAAATAATAAAAGAACAAGACAATACTCAATCAACACAGTAACTACAGAGTTCAGAATCACAGGAAATATTTTAAAACAACATTGCAGGACAGTCTCAAATAAATACAGAAAACATCTAAACTAATATTTACTATATTCTTATCCATATCTAAAAGAAATTATTGTATCCTAGATTTACCTACACAGCAAGGCAGATGCAGAAGTGCTGAATGGCTGTTTCTAGGTCCAAGACAATATACAAAATGCACAGACTTTTTCTGAGAGAGTTTTTAAATGAATAATCAACATTATTGCTGGGTTAGCTCTGATGACATCATTTTTTGTCACCTGACTTCAGTTCCCAGGCTAAACAGATACTTAGAATTTAACACCTCTGTGTCAAAAATACATATCTCTAAGAAGTGTGCAGCTGCTAGGAATTCATAGCGCAATAAAAATGCTTTTACATTTGAAACCTAGTAATTATTTCTGTTTCAAGACAGTAGGAAAATCTCAAGCTCTAGACATTGCGTCTGCTTACTGCACTGAAACTGAGATAACACAATCGTAAAACAATTTCCACTTATTTTCTTGAAGTTTTGCAAGTTAACTCTATATGTTCCAGCTTCTACTATTAAAATATACATTTGCACAGGTATATAGTTTATATACATTTCTGTTTTTTTCCATTAGGGTATAGTGTGGTTACATTCTTGAAGCTCAGTACACAATGTACAGTTCTCTTACATTTGTAAAACAAGCATATGAATCAAATTACTATTCACAAATGACATATGACTATTTACAAAATTCTAGATGGCTGGGCTGGCAGTGACACAGTATATATATATATATATATATATATATATATATATATATATATGGTCTACTTCATATGATTGAAATTTCATATGATTGACACTCATTTCACCGACACCAAAACACTGAAAGCTCAAAAACACAGAAAACTCAACACCGACACATGAAATTCAAAGCATTATGCCCTTTCCCCCACTGTAGTATGATCCTGGATTTAGAATAAATAGTTAGGGGGGTGTGGGGGGTGGAGCCCCCCCACATTATTTAGATAAATATTGTTGTCTGCAAACAGTGATTTCTGTTATAAGTATCCATATGTATGTTTGAAATGTATGATGTATGTGGGGGGCTTCACCCCCACACCCCCCTATCTAAGTATTCTAACACCAGGATCACACTACTGTGGGAGAAGGGAATAATGCTTTGAATTTCATATGTCGGTGTTATGAATTTTGATCAAATAAGTTTTCGGTGTTTTGAGCTTTCGGTGTTTTGGTCTCTCTGAAAAGTTTCTCGATCAAATGAGCTGTTGATCATATGAAGTAGACCCATAAATATATATAGATAAATAGATATATAGATAGATATAGATATATGTATATATATATATATATATATATATATATATATATATATATATATATATATATATATATAGATATAAAATTGTGTTCTTGATTGTCTCTGTTTAAAGTGTTTGTTGCTAGTTGTTTTTATCAGTTTTCATTCATTTCTGCAAGTTTGGTTTTGATATATATATATATATATATATATATATATATATATATATATATATATATATTCATTTCATAATCTCGAAATACTGAAACATCGAATTTCAGTATCTCCAGACCATGACAGCAAATCCACAAAACACCGAAACTACAAAACCTCGACATTCAAAAACCCGAACAAACTGCACACACCATAGCACACATACACCAAAACACCCACATCACAAAATAAACAAAACTACACACATACAACTCATACACATACATGAGTAGGGGGCCAAGCCCCCCCTACACCCCCTCACACCCCCCTACATATATATATATATATATATATATATATATATATATATATATACTAAGTCAGAGATTGCCCAAACAAGAAACAAAAGCAAACTCACACACATTCTCCAGTCCCTCACACAGACATCAAACATATCAGCACATTCACATACACTCTAACTCCCACTCAAAACCTTTACAAAACACTCACTTACCTGGCATAACACCTAGATCCACACACGGCACCGCTCACCATCAACATGCAAACCCGGACATAATGTAGACTAAGGCCATAACCACGAATTTGAGATATTCAAATTCGCGATTACGAACTTTCATTATTTTCAACATTCGGCTTTATAGTCTCGAGATACTGAAATTCGACATTTCAGTATTTCGAGATTATAAAGTGTTCCTATATATATATATATATATATATATATATATATATATATATATATATATATATATATATATATATGGGTCTATGCCATAAGATTGAAAGTTCAAAAAAATTACTTAGCATGCCACAGTGTTTACTGTATATGCATGGCTCTACATATTGTGTAGAGCCACTTACTGAATATAAATTGGCATGCTGCCACGTAAGCATTGCGCTGCACACATGGTTTTAGTAAGCCCTGTAGAGTTTATTGAATTCAACCCATTATGTAAAGTAAAATTATTTATTCACTTTTTGTATAGTTGCCAGCTAATTACCCCAAAACTCTTCTATCCCCCTAAAATAACCCACATATTTACCTTATTTTATTTTGTTCTTGTTTCCTTTACCTTGTTATCATACATATCTTATATCAAACCTCTACATTAACTGGCATTTTCATGTTACCAAAAATCACTTACTTCTGTACATCTTTTTATTTTCTAACTCACCTCTTTCCTCCTTTGCAGTGGTTCTTATATTTCTGTAAACAACACAACACCTGTAAAACTCTTACAACAAAATACAAAGCTCCCATGAGAAGTACTCTTATTTAACACCAGCAAGACTTTATTCAATCACTCTGAAGACTTTGCAAGAATTGTTGGATGTAAGCGCTAAGTCTTTCATTTATTTATTTATTTATTGCATTTGTTTACTGGGAAAGTCCACTAGGCCTAAAAGAGCCCATTTTCAGTGGAAGCTCAGGGAGAAAAGCTCCAAAAAGAACATAGATTATAGGTTCATAGGTTGGTACTAGGCTATCGGCCCTAGGGCCTATACAAGCCTAGCCAGATACAGAAAAAAATATAAACATTAATTGGTGCAGAAGTAAAAACAGTGTTACAGATAGTAAATATAGTAACATATACAGAATACATACATAAAAGCATTAATCTTTGATTACAGTAATATATACAGAAAATATACATTAAAGCAGAATTCAATGAATTCAAGCAGAGAGGTATAAACAGTGAAATATTAATCAATCTTATTGTACCAGTATTAACAAGAGAAGATAAAAATACAAAAATAAATATGGAGAAAATATCATCAGTCACTAGTAGCAAAAGACATAGGAGTTTAGTAATCATATAAGGAGAGTGAAGAGGTTAGGTTATAGAGCAGGAACATAGCCAGGAAGAGTTGAGATGATTTTTCAGTATTTGTTTGAAGGTGGAGGTGCTGCCTGTGTTTCCTATAGAAGGTGGAAGTGAGTTCCATAGTTTGGCGACTGTGAAGGAATAGAGAAGTTGACCAGCAGGTAAGATAGGCTTATCTACTTTTAGAAGTAGATGATTTTCAGATCTTAGATGCCTGCTTTTATTTTAACTGTTGTGGAACAACTTATTAAAGCAGTGGAGCCTTCTTTTGGGAAGTATATAATGGGTGGGGGACTAAATTCAAGTCATTATTGGGTAAACCTTTTAAGAAAACAGAGGAATCTGATAAGGAAAAAATAAATTACCAAGGGACTTGTATAACTGAATTCAATGTTTTTTCTGAAGAATTTACTAAAATTTTGGAAACCAATTGGTCAATACTTAAGACCAATAAGGAAGTACATGAAGCAGTGGGTAATAGACCCCATTTTACTTACAAGATAGGTATTAACTTTAAAAGAATTTTCGAAAGGGACAGTAATTATGGAAATATTAAAAAGGCTACTAATTCTTGTGGTAGATGTGGACAATGTACCCACATTTATAAAAATGAAACTATAAAATTAAATAATGGTCTGGGTAGTATAGTTCATTTTTGCAAGGGTAATTGTCACACAAAGATGTTAGTCTATTTAGCTATTTGCACACAATGTTTGTCTTTTTATGTGGGGAAAACTGAAAGGGCACTAAAGGACAGGATTTATGAACACATGAACGATATTAGAGTGAAAAAAGATACTAGCGCCCTTTATAAACATTCTACTGTTTGTAGTTCTTTTAAAGGTTTCCAATTTGGTATTATTGACCTGGTGAAAAATGACCACGGGGGGGGGGGGTGATTTGAAGAATCTTTTATTATATAGGGAAGTGAGTTGGCAGTTGAGGCTGAAGGCTAATATTTTCCCTGGCTTGAATGAATACATTAGTATTAAAGCAATTTTGGTTGACAGAGCAGGGAAAGTATAAATCGATTTCAATTTTAATTTTAATAATTTTAACAATTGTATTAATTCCATTGTTGTTTTTAGTTTTGGTTATATTTATTTAAAATAATATAAATATATAAATATACAAGTAATTAGTTGTTTGTTATAAGCAATTTTGTAAAGTCTACAATTTCATTGTTTATGTACACAAAAAATTGTTAAAATATATACAGAAGTTCTTTAAGAGGATTAATACTGTTCACTACATTTCTTATTGTGGAAGATTAATTAATTAATTTGGTACAGATGACCTTTTAAATAATTTTTCAATTAATTGTTTGATTAAGACAATTAACGATCTTATAAATATATGAGTGGTGCCATTTCTCATTTGTCTGATGAAGTCTATATGGGTAGACGAAAGCGCTTACCTTTTATTGTTGGAATAAAGAATTTTTATATCATCCTTGGCAACTTGGAACTACAATTTTTTGGTTTTTCAGTCTATTCAGGTCAATTGCTGTGTTTTGTGCAAATATAAACTTTACACGGACACCAGGAATGTTAAAATGTGAATCATGTAATCACTGTGTATCTATAGCAACGGGAGAAAAATTTATAATCAGGAATAAAGAATACAGTATTAAGAAGAGGTTCACATGTAATACAAAAATGGTGGTCTATTTAGCTCAATGTGACTCCTGTCCAGCTTTCTATATCAGAAAAAGCGATAGTAAACTGTAGGAAAGAATATATGAACATCTCTACAGTATAAGAAAAAATAAGATTGAGAACACTCTAGCTAAACACATAAAATACAATTTTACCCATAGGTTTAAATTTAGGGCAATAGACCAGAATACAGCAGACTATGGAGGAGGACCTACCAGCTTTTTATTAGAACCACGAGAGCTGTTACAGCAGTTAAAGTTAGATGCCCATCATTCTCCTGGACTTAGTGAAACTTGTTCAATTTTGCCATACTTGAAACTTAGAAGTTTGATTAGATAGTTGTAAGAATTGTTGTGTGTGTGTGTGTGTGTGTGTGTGTGTGTGTGTGTGTGTGTGTGTATATCTATATATATATATATATATATATATATATATATATATATATATATTATAATACTTGTTTAAGGAATTTTTTTTAAAAAAGTATATGACACATTGACATAAATTAAACTAAGTGTTTTCTGAGATTATTTAACTGTATTAGGAATGGTTTTAACTACATATCAAAGTAGAGAATATTTATTTGTACCTTTAGCAAACTGTTTAATATGTTTTATTAGTTTAGTATATCACTTTAAAAGCAAGGTAGTTTAGTGAATGAAATGCGATGCTACAAGTTAATTGACATTGAAGTAATTTGTTATGTAAATGATACTATCACATGATACTTTGAATGTATTTCAACTTTGTATTCATTACTTTCTTGTTATCTGAGGAAGTTGGGTCAGCAAACCTGACGAAAACCGCTTCATAAACTTTTCACTTGTTTTTATCCTTTCTGAGTCATTCTTTGGGTGCTACATTGAGATTCTTAGCAGTCTTCCTCAATATACTTATGCATGATAGAAGTCCTTGAATTATGCAACCAGACAAAGGGGGAGGAATTGTTAAAGCAGACAGTTTTGATTACCCTAGCAAAATGTTCCATATATTGTTGGATATACATACAGGAGGGTATCAACAAGAACAGATTTCCAAAAGATGGAGCAGTAACCAATACCAAACTAAAAATCCACAAAAATTACTGGACAGGTGGAACAGGATCAAGCAAAATAAAGCACTATGTTAGCGAAAAAAAACTTTTATTGTCGCTTTCGTTCACAAAAGACTTCTTCAGAACCAACATCATAGAGCACAACCTCACTTCTTAAATACGTTCTAGTCTTCTATTTTTTAAAAAACATTTAATATTGATAAAATCATTCATGCTTGGAGACTTTTCAGCCCCTAGTCTTAACTGCCAAATAGTTAAAAGAAAAGTTAATAAATGTGTATAAATGTAGTAATGTTGTAGGTATATTATGCACAGTGATTTTTGAATATGTCTTTTATATGTAGGTTTTTCATGTTTTTGTGTCTGTATTCTTATATGTAGGATTTTATGTTTTTTACTGAGGTATACACCTTTTAGAAGTTCATTGTTAGATTAATTATTTAGTACTTAATTAATTAGGGTGTGTTAGAACATATTTAAGAAGTGAGGTTGTGTTCTTTTATGTTGGTTCTGAAGAAGTCTTTTGTGGACGAAAGCGACAATAAAAGTTTTTTTTTCCGCTAACATAGTGCTTTATTTTGCTTTATCCTGTTCTACCAGTCCAGCATTTTTTGTGGATTTTTAATACAGGAGGGTATTTTTAAATGAGATTAATATATTGTACAGCAAAACAGATTTTGTTTTGAGTGATCTGGTTTTACAATGGAGTATGAGTTAAGGCATGTTGGAATTTTTAAAGGTATTGAAACTTATAATTCTCTCTATTTTCAGTATACCCAAGATACACAAATCTAGTTTTGACCCTCCCTTAAGGCTGATTGTTGCAGCAAGGGATTCTAAGACTGAACCCTTAGCCAAGTTGATATATTTGAAATGCAAAGGTCTTTTAGACTCTAAGCCACGCATTTTAAGGGATTTGTGGAACTTGTAAAATTTGAATTCTTTACCATATGATGAAAGGGTTTTGTTTATCACAATAGATGTTATGAAGTTATTCACAGTAATCCCACATGCCATTGGTTTAGAATGGTTCTCCTTATTTTTGAGTTCCCAGAAGGACATCTCTACACTAGATGTGCAAGCTTTAGAAACACTGTGGGAGATGGTGTTAACTAATAACTTCATATTTTTGCAGCTTGTGCCCCCCCCCCCTTTATGCCAACATTGTTCTGGCAAATTGGGAAGGGCTATATGTATTTATTTCTGAGTTTACATCTTTGATCCATGCATATTACTATTTTTTTGATGCCATCTTAATTTTGTGGAAAGGCACCCTCGACCAATGGGAAGTTTTCTTTACTAACTGGAAAAAATCCACCATTTTTTAAAATTCAGTTGTGAAACTATTTTTTTTTAACATCATCAATTTAGACATTACTTTAGGAAAAAAAATCAGACTCATCATTGTTACATCTTGGACATTTTTTGAAAGGAGACTATTTCTAAATCTTACCTGCGTTTCAACAGTTGTCACCCACACCATTAGAAGAAATGAATAGTTAAGGGTCAGATGGTGTGCTTGTCGAGACTGGTATCAGATGATATGGTATTTAAGAAGGAACTCCACTATTTATGTTATATGTTTTTGGACAGGGATTTTCCAGTTGACCTTTTAAAGGATATTAAGGATGAGGTTTAAAAATCTCAACACCATAGGTTTGTGCATAGTTTTAGAATTAAGGCATCTAATGGTAATTACAGTGTTATTGATGTGGGTTCTGTAAGAGTTAAAAGTTCTTACATCTTGTCTTTCCCTGTTTTTACAATTCCATTCAGTAAAGATGTTTTTAGATACGCAGATTCTTTAAAGAAGAACTGGAACTTAATTTTTGTGGGTGAATTGAAATGAACCTTGGGAGATTATCCCAGGATCATCTTCAGTAAGGGAAAGAATATTAAGACCATGCTTGAAGGCAACACACATACAGATAAGTTAGTGTCATGATCTAATTATATGAACCTAAGCTGCAGTTGTAAGTGCTGTATATCTATTCATGAAGGAACTTACAATGGTGTAGAGGGTTTGGATAGCCACAACACCTCACGGGTGATGTATCTTAGGACATGCAATTTATGTGACACATTTTATGTAGAAAAAACAATAGAAAGTTAAAAGAAAGAACAAGAGAGCATTTGTATATCAAAAAGAACAGGTCTACAAATGCTCTCAACAGACATTGCCTCGTTTCAGTTTTAAAAAATTTAGATTTTTTTTTTATTATTGACAGGGTGGTGGTGTCTGATAGAGGTGGTGACGCTGATGTGTTGCTAAAATTTAGAGAACTTATATGGCATTTGAAGCTTAATGCCTCTGTTTTTCCAGGTCTTAATGACCATCTATTCATCAGTAGTGTTTTAAAAATGAGGGTGAACTTTCTTTGAATATGAGATGGATACAGAGAGTTTAATGTATTTTTGGTATACATGATAGAATATTTTATTATGTTATGTTTATACTTTATCAAATGTTGTTTAGAATATTGTTTGTAATTCTATACATGCAAAAAGTTGTATTTTTTACTATAAATATTTATTATTATCATAACAATTCATTTTAAGATGGCACCTTGGTTTGTTGTTACCCTTTAAGATGCACGTTTCAGTTTTGAGTGTTTTATTTTAATTTAATTTAAATGCATTCACTAATTATTCATGCAATGTCCTGTGATTGGTGGGCAGTTCTTATTTAACACCAGCAAGACTTTGTTCAGTCACTCTGAAAAAGTCCTGAGAATTGTTGGACAAAAGTGCTAACCATTATCAAATTGTTGTGGAACAATATTTTAAAGCAGTGAAAGCCTTCTTGTGGGAACGCAGTGTTTTGTTGCACGAGTTCTTATATTTCTGTTGGATTCGGATTCTTTCCGTACTTCTTTTCTAAAATCTGACATGTTATATTACTTTACATCTTTCTTCAAGGTTCCCATTCAGTTTCACTTCTAATTTCCATTTTTGCCTTATTAATAAAGCTGTCACCTCTCTATCCCTGCTTTGTATTCTAGGTAATTTATCATATGTTAAAATGTCCATAACCTTTGATAGTTACTTTTGTCGCTTTTCTTTTACATATCAAACATTAAACTTTAATTTCCTCCCACGGAGAGAGTCAAAACTGTTTGATAAACTCATCATCAGGGGTGCCATTCTGTGTGTTCCTTGCTGTGTCGGAAAGTCATCAAACTAATCATTATCATTGAACCCGTTTTCTCCCCATTTTCTACACGGGGTCTGATGTTGAGTCAGCTGTCACCGTCTCTCTTGACTCAACGCTGTTCTCCTACTTTCTTCGATAGTCATGCCAAACTGTCACAGGTCTTTTCTCACAGAATTTATCCATCTCTTTGCTGGCTGCGTTCATTTCCTCCCTTAATAGGGGTTAGCATATTCCCCAAATTTCTTGATATACTACACATACTTTTGTTTCCTTATGTTATTTTGTGCGCCATTTAGTTTAGTTTAAAGATCTTTTTACCTAAATGTAACTAAGTGAAAATAGTCATCTTATATACATTTCATCAAATCCTAAGTTACACTATAAACATCTACATACAACGCTAAGTATAAGAGTTGTCTGTCAAGTACCAGAATCCGCTACATCACACACGCACTCAAGTTTATCAACAACAGGTACTGTTATGACTCTGTCATAGTCCATGTTGGTGTGAATGACTTCAGATGTACCTCTCTGGACTATATGAAGAGAGACATGATTGAGCTCACTAAATGTATGTCCCAGACAGGTATGTCCCTAGCATTAAGCAGCATTCTACCATCACTCAGAATGATGCCTCAATACGAACAGAAAATGATTGACTTTAACAACTGGCTTAGTTTCTGGTGTCATTCCAGGGGGATCCAGTACCTGACAGTGTGGGAAGATATGATCGACAGACCACGATGCTTTGCTAGAGATGGCCTGCATCTGTCTCACTAGGGCTTCAGGCTTCTGGCAAAGGCCCTTGCCTCCCCATAGTGCCTTTTTTAGGAAGAGTCCTGACGGTGATACAACCAACATAAAAATTTCAACAAAGCACAAATTAAAGGTCATGCTGCTAAACTCTAGGAGTCCAAACATGAAACTGCACTCATTGCAAGCATTCTTAACCCTGGAAGATGCTGACATTTGTGCAGTCACAAAAACCTGGTTCAAAGCTGAGGAGAGCACCCCAGCCTTACCTGGTTACTCATCCTATCATACATTCAGAACCCAAACTGTGGGCAGCAAAGCCAAAGGAGGTGGAGTTTCAGTATATATTAAAGACACACACACCTCCAGGCTGGTCAAACAGTATAACACAAAGAAGACACTGTAGGTGCAGTTAACCATTGACAAGACCCCTATTCAAATCATAGCTAGCTACAGGCCCCCAAATTTAACCCAAGATGCCCACTCCACCTATCTGGACCTCATTGAATATATCAAGATTCAACCCTTTACTCTGATCCTGGGTGACTTTAACTACCCAACCACAGATTGGAAAAACTATTCATGCCAGAACACAGATGCCCAGTGATTTCTCGATTTTATCAATGCAAATGCCTTGGAACAGGTAGTTGATACTCCCAAAAGAGGTGATAATATATTGGACTTGGTATTGACCAACATGAGCAACCACTGCAACAGCCCTACAGTATTATGCTTCCTGGTAAGATCTGACCATAAAGCAGTCACTTTTGAAGTCAGCATCTCTCCTGACCGCCCTCTAGCTAGGGTAAAAAAAAAAACAAACTTCTCCAAGCTGGTTACCACCTCCTGATGAATGGTATAAACAGCTTCACAGCCCCCTCCCCTTCAGTAGGAACTGGTACCAATGTCCAAATCTACACCAAAGTACTATAAGAGCATTTATATAGATGCATGGAATCAGGAATACCTAACAGGACAAAATCATCCTCCGCAAGGAAGAGTAAACCTGTCTGGTGAACATCTGCAATAAATAAACTATATAACAAAAGGGAAAAATTACTGTCCAGGACCAAGAAGGAGCAGGTGACAAATTGGCAATCCCTCCTTAGCCTGAACAAGCAAATAAGAGCACTAGTGAAATCCTTTAAAGCCAACTTTAAGTCCAAATTGGCCACATCTACTAGAGGCAATCATAAGGCCTTCTTCACATATGTCCACAATCTCAAAGGAAGCACCCACATCTATTCATAACTGGTGGTCAAGGACACTACATCCACAAATGCTGCAGATATAGCCAACCTACGCCTGACAGATTCAGTGAAAATGTCACCCCTCTGTTCCCCCCATCACTAAATCAGGACATCCCCAGTACCTGACCCCCTCCCCTTATCTCTAGGGAACAGGTCATCACTGCTCTCTCAAAGGCAAAAAATACAAGCTCCATGGGACCCAGTAACATCCCTGGCTGCATCCTACATGAACTCAGGCATGAACTTGCAGCACCATTAAGCACTCTATTCAACCAAAACCTGAGTACCAGCTTTGTCCCAGCTGAGTGGAGGACAGCCACTGTCATCTCTTTATACAAAGGTAGAGCATCCACCGATCCAGGAAATTATAGACCCAACTGCCTAACTAGCCTGATCTGCATGGCCATATAACAGATTATCATGGACCTCATTAACAGGGACATTGGCAACCTCCAAATACTTGATCACAGACAGTTTGGCTTTGTCAAGGTGAGGTCATGTTTGTTGAATCTGGTTGACTTCTTTGACACAGTCACCAAGGGCATGGAAGAGGGGATGATGGTGCAAACCACCTACCTTGACCTGGCCAAAACCTTCGACACTATTCCCCACTAGGGCATAATAGATGAACTCTCTCAACTAGGCATCAATCCATATGTTGCCAGATGGGTAGCAAACTGGCTCATTGATAGAGCCCACCTAATCAAAATAGGGGAAGCCGCCTCAAGCAGTAGACCCATAACTAGTGGCATACCCCAGGGATCGGACTTGGGGCCTCTGTTATTTGGGATATACTTCTTTGAGTTGCAGGCCAAAACCAGTTGGCTATGGCTGACCAAGTTTGCAGATGACTGCAAGCTGGGCATGGTCATCAACTCCCAAAGTGATGTGGATGTTTTCCAAGAGGATCTCGCCCCCCAACAAATGACTGGTGCCAGAAACATGCCCTCAAGCAGAATGCCAAAAAATGCATTATCATTCCCTTTGGAGGAGAGTGATGTCTCCACTTATTATCACATTAATAACAATGTCCTAAGCACGCAATCAGTCGTGAGGGATTTGAGCACCCAGGTTGACAGCAACCTGACTTTTGACCACCATGTTGCTTCTGTTGTATGGAAAGCTTTCTACATGGCCCACCTCATAAGTAAGGATATCTCATCCAGGGACAAGGAAGTCATAACATCCCTGTATTCTTCCCTTATAAGGCCAATTACTGAGTACAGCGCCCCCCTTCGGTATGTACCTTGCAAAGCACAGGCAGCAGCTGGAGAGATCACAGAGGTTCCTCACCAGGAGAATCCAGGGCTTCAAACATCTACCCTACACAGATAGGCTAAAAGCCCTGTCCCTCCACTCAGTTTCATACAGACTCCTCAGAGGTGACCTCTGTCTGGCATACAAAGCAATGTCAGACCCTGCCTTGATGGGACTGCTGCATATCTGAAAGTCAAGCTCCACTCGAGTAACCCACATGTGTGACCTTAACCTGGTCTGTGACATCAATAGGACTTGCTGGCAGGAAAGATTTGTGTCCTAGAGACTCACCCATCTGTGGAATACACTCTCTCGCCATGTCAAGCAGAGTACCTTATTATCCCTTTTTAAGTGCAGCCTGGATAATTGGATGGGAAACAGAAAATACACCCCTGGGATTCCACCTGTGTCCCTGCTGGACAGGGGCTTTGGGTGCTGACTTGTCTAAACATGGGCTAAACTCTTGGCTAGGCTTATAAGGGCATCAGGGCAACTAGCCTAGTAACTTCCTATGATCCTATGATAAGAGAAGCTTGTTGTTTTATGATCACTGGTGGTGGCGTGAGAATTTTCCCAGGGTGAAGTCGAGTAAGGTCTAGGTAAGTGGATAGATGTAGCGCTGTGCATGCCTGCTTATTTTATCTTGTGTAGTGGTAATATTCTAACATAAGCTGTGGGGTTAGGGGTAGAGCAGGATTACAGTGACAGATATACCACACGTTAGAAAGGCGGTGTGGGGGAAAACACTTACTAATGCATATAGGAACCAAAATTGCAGTATACTGATGAAGTGTGCCAATTTTCACAGCAGAACTGCACACCTCTTGGAAAACAAAAAAATTATATCATCTGTCTATCTGTCTGTCTGTCTCTCTATCTATCTGTCTATCCAGCTGTCTATTATCTGTCCATCTGCTTTATCATCACATCTAAGCTAAAGTACAAGAGGTATAAAAATTATATTTTGATGCCGCATACTTTGGAGGTGGGGGTCATATCTCTTATAACATGGAGTGATAGGAAAATATTGTGCATAAGGAAGAATGAAAGAGCAGTGGGCTTATGGAATGGAATCGACATTAAAAGAAGGAGCCCCATGGAAATATTTGAGAGAGAGGGATGGATGAAGAGTGGATGATAGGAAAGAAAGGGCTGGAAGACAGGCAGAATACTGAGTGGATTTACAAAGCAAAAAAGAGACAGGGCTTGTCATGTCATGCTCCTTATTATATTGTAGTGCAGTCAGACATCTCTGCCTTAGTTAGAAGGTCAAACATCTGTCTTCTCTGTTTTTTTATGGAATGGAAAAAAAAAAAAAGAAACAAGAAATACAAACACAAACACAGATTGTGATTATGCATTTATTATACCCATTTATGTAGAGCTTGAGTAAGGCAACATTTTCTCACACATGATCGTGATGAATAGGATCACAACTTTAGTACTAACATTCTCACTAATGTCCTATTCTGGCTGCATTTTGAACACTAGTGAAGCCTGTCACACACAAGACGCAAATGGCATACAACATAAACAACATTCAGGCACTGTTTATCACCACATAACCCAGACATTGGTATTACATTACATTTGAGTCACAGTAGAAGGTAAGAATAAGCCTGTCTTGTTTGCCTTGTACATCCACTCACCTTTCTACCTGGCCTCCAGTCCACTTTGTCTTATCACCCATTCTCCAACCATCCCTATTTCTTGAATGATTCCATGGTTTTCCTCTTTAACTCCAATTCCAGCATTCTGTTCCATGGGTATATTGTCCTGTCGACAAGGAAGTATATTTATAGATCTAGAAAGCAGCTGGTCCCTACGATTTGCTGCTTACACCTCCCCCCCATCCTTCTGTGTCTTTCCCCTTCCAGATAACTCCTTCGGGATCGCCATGATATGATATGACATAACATTGGGCACTCATACTATATCCCTCTATATCTTCTGGTCTGGAGTGATAAGATGTCCAACTACTATAATCTTCATGCAATCCCACTCACCATCTCACACAGCCCTCTCAACACTTTTCTGGACATCTTCCATCAGCTTGATGTCCTTCTTCTTACATGGCCTCCAGGACTCTATACGGTGCTCAGGTGGGTGTAGTCTGACCATCATTCTGTAGATTAGAGGCATTGCCCCTTTGCTTACAGACTCCTTGGGGAAACATCCCAACAACTGTTTGCTACTGACACTGCCCTGTTGGTCCAGTCTTGGCACAATACTCATTCTTACATCCTTTCCTTTGCTCTCCTGCTATCGGTTTCACTCCTGCAGGCTAATATATTACAGCAGAGTTTCTACGCCACAGGTGCTATACTTTGTCTTTGTTCACACTGAACCTCAACTTCCACCTTTCAGCCTACTTAGTCAGCTTTACTAAATCTTTGTTTTCTCTTCTCCGTCCTTTAATGCTTCTAACAGTATATTCGCAGGAATCACCCAGCTGATTGCAGATATGGTCATGTATGTTGTATACATATGCGCATACTTATGATATTAGTAATTACAATAATGCATTGGAGTTTGTTGACTGTTACTACCATGGATCTCCATTTACAATTTGCATTACGTAAGTTTACATTCCAATATCCATTTGCAGTAGCTGCATTTTTTATGATTTTCACTTACATTGAATGTTATATCATTGTAAGGTCCAAGTAACACCAGGACTATGTTTAGTCACACGGACTGTTACAAAACATAATAATAAGGTATATGTAGCATTTTATGATTAGCAAGCGTAAACCTGTAGCTAGCTTTTCAAAACCGTGAACAGTTAAAAGCCAGGCAGATATACATTGAAATGAGATCACACATTCCTAACATAACCTTTTCTTTTACAGAGACAGTAAATCTGATGATATAGTTGACAACATGAGTCCACACCTAAAATAAAAAAAAAAACACAGAAAACCTTCACCACAAAACCTGCACATTCTCATACTTGTCTGAGAAATGAAATCCAAACAATAATTATCTCTGCCCCTGGACATGTAGACGTATTTCACACAAATGCTTTACAATATGTTAAACATTGAAATTCACACCATTTGCACACATAACTGTAAATTTAATGATGTGAGAATAAACATCGACAGTGGCGGTGCTATGAAAAAATGTAACACTATTTCCTAAAGAAACATTTGTAATATATCACTAGTAAAATAAATTACTGGATTAAATGGTGCATTTTAACACTGTTGTCTACCATAAAATTCAGAGGATTAAATTAAAAAAATGTTTTGTCAGTCACACAAACATACACATAGGCATACACATACACATACTGTATCATGTGCTTGTAAAAGCAAATGTATTTTTCCAATATATATATATATATATATATATATATATATATATATATATAGATAGATGGATATTATATATATTTATCTTTATTCATATTGTTGTTGTTTGTCTTTCGGCTTTTCCCGGTTAAGGGTCGCCACAGCGGAACTCCGGTCCGCTAATGATTGGCAGTAGATTTTCACGAACGCTAAGGTGCCAGCTCGACGTTCAACCTTCAACAAAGGCACGCCCATTTAGTCATGTCTTTTGAACGCCCACCCAACCATGGGGAGGGCATGCAGACTCCACACAGAAGGCACTCCCCGCACTCCAGCCGAGAATCGAATGGGAGAACCTCTTGCTGTGAGGCAAAACGCTATTCATAATGCAGTTTAATATCATGTACATGATTATCAGGAGACATACATGTGATAATAAAATATAGGCTAGGACAGCAGAAAAAACATTTTTAAAACTCATTTCTGTAATAGCCATATATAAATGATTATCCTTTATAAATTAGCTGTGATTTAATGCTTAGAGTGTTATTTACTTATTTACATTTGATTACTGAGAGTCTGACTAGGTAGAAACCCATTTTGTGTGGGGCCTAGGGAGAAAAGCTCCAAAATTATTACAAAACATTATAAGAACAATAATTTTGCAATCTTTAAAAATAAAATAAAACATCTGCAGTTTAAATAATTATAGCAAATTAGACATAATATAAAAACATTGGTTAAGAATACAATATAAGGTATATGTAATCATTTAATATTTAGAGAAATTTTAGACAGTTGTAGAGAAATTAAAGATAAGTTAGTCTAACACAAATAGGAATTGTAATATGAAGTGAGGGAAAAACAGGCTTATGGTATAGTTAGAGAGGAAGTCAAGGAAGAGAATTTAATATAAGTAAGGAGGTAAGTGAAGATGGGAGAGTAAGGAGGTATGAGCAATAGAAAGGTACTTGTTCACATTTAGGGATATCGTTTATCCTGGTTTTGAGTGACAACAGAGCCAGATTTTAGTTAAGAAGTCTTTCAGAGTGGTTTTGAAAGATGGGAGGGAGGGTATTGACTTGATGGATATAAGTAAGGAGTTCCAGGCCTTAGCAACCTTGTACGAGTACAGACAATGCTCAGCAGATTTGACAGGTTTGTAGATGGACAGGAGTTTTTTGGTGACTGGATCACAAAGACCAACTGGGAACATAGTTGTGTAGAATGTTTTTTTAGGACAGGCAGATGGATGCTGGATAACTTTATAACTGGTAAGAAGTTGTTCATATGTTAGCTGATGTGGCAGTTAAAACCAATGTAGACTTCTCAGTGCTATACAGTGGTAGGTTCTGAATGGGCATTTGCTGCAGATTTAGCAACTTTGTTATAGCATTGCTCAAAAATTAATTTTTGTGAAGCTTGGAGGTTAGTAAGGATGGGAGCACCACAAAAACTGTGGGGAAGAGATAAGTAGTGGCAAGTGTAGCTTTAGTTTCATCGGTGAGAAGGTTTTGGCTCTGTAAGGCATCCCTAGTTTTTGATGAATTTTTCTTAAGCAATTTTGTACATGCAGGTAAAATGTAAGATTATCATCCACTGTCACCCATAATAGTTTGCTATGAGTAGTGACTTCAGTGGTTTTATTATCAAGAGAGAGGACTTTACTTTTTTTTTTTTATGAGAAAGGGATTTGGGGGAAAAAAGTAGTAGTTTGGTCTTCTTGGGGTTGAACACGAGATGTGAGTTATGAAGCCAAGTTTTACTGGCTGTTAAAGGTTACTGAATATTTTTTGGAGGTGTACCATGTTGTCAGATGTGCAAATGAGAATAGAATCATCTGCATATTGTACTAGGGTAGCCTGTTGTGTGGAAGTATAGAGGGTGTTGGTGAAAATGTTAATGAGGAGTGGACCAAGGATGGGGCCTTGTGGTACTCTGATGATGACTTGGAGGTGAGGAGACAGCATGGAGCGCCATTTCAGTGACTGATACCTATTGAACAGGTAGCCTTTGTACCACAGAGGAGTGGGCCGAGACAGACCTAGTGAGGGTATTTGAAGTAGAAGCGTGCTGTAACAAACTGTGTTGAAAGCTTTAGACAGGTCTAGAAACAAGGAAGAGACTAGTTTGCCATTATCTCTAGCTCTATTGATAAAATCTGCATAAGTTAGATGGGCAGTGCTAGACTATGGGAACGACAGGAGCCATGCTATGCAGGGGATAGGAGTTCTTCCTATTTATAACTTCCATCCAGTGGCATGAAATCACATCCAGCTCCTATAGTGAGCTAATAAACATACACCATCATCTCAGACTTTACTAGACAAGTAGACAGTGAAAATAGATTTTCAGGCCTTTATTTTCTATCATACATGCACATCATCCATACACCTACAGATAATTTGCAGTCATGAATTCTCCTACCATGTTTTTTTGTGTAGGAGGAAACTGAAGTTTTTGGAAAAACTCAAACCAACACAGGGAGGATATACAAACTCTTCACAGGAAGCACCTCATTTGAAATCTGAACCAGAGAATGTCTTGTTGTGATCAACTCACTTCACCACTGTAATGCAGTTTGATTGTATCTATGTGCAGAGTCCCATATTCATGTAGTCATGGCCATGGTGTTCCCCCTAAGGGTTAAATCAGTTGTGGTTACTGTTTATAGAAGTAGCCACAAAAAAAAAAACTCTCCCTACCATGGTATTAACTTGATATCTAGGACTGGTGAATGTTTGGAACACTGCCTACTTAACTTATAAAGAATAACAAAATGGGCCTAACATCAATCCGACACAGTTTCCATTTATAACTGGATGCTGAACTTTGGTATGCAGATATGGTTCTTTGATAAATTTAACTTTAATGGACTATGGTATTGGATGTGTTGGACTATACTCAGATATTTCTAATGCATTTGATATAATACAACATTTATTTAGTTTTATTTTGCATTTGTTGACTGGGATAGTCCAACTGGATACTTGTCCATTTTCAGCGGAGGCCCGGGTAGAAAAGCTCAATACATACATACAGAAAAACTGTTACATTAAACAAGTTAAAGCACTGTTACAGATACAATATGTAGGATAAAAGTAATTAATTCTGTCATATATAAATTTGATTTGTTATAGAGTAACAATTAGAAAGCAATGTAGGGGTGGCCAAAAGACCTCTTTAGCACATGTTTATACTGGGAGTTATTCAGGATTAGAGCAAGGACATAGCTATTGCCTTTTAAAATACTGTTTTAGATTATTTTTGAATTGGGTTAGAACAGGTTCTGAAGTAAGCTCAGCAGGAAGTGAGCTCCATATTTTGCCAACAGAGTTGAAATATAGAGAGTCTCCAGATCAGTTGTTGCTTTTGAGGGTTTGGACTAGTAATTTGTTGGATGAGCAAAGTGTCTTGAGGTTGCTGTAAGGGGTGATCATTTTTGTAAGTACAGGTGTGTTTTCAGGTTGGTAGAGAATTTTATGTGCTACTATTAGCTGATTGTAGGTTGGTACTAGGCTATCGGCCCTAAGGCCTATGCAAGCCTAGCCATAACAATTCCCTGGAAATTTCTTCCCACAATATTTACTTCTCTGGGCCCCTGTCTAGCAGGGCGACTGACATGATCCTCAGGGTGAATGTACTGAAGGTGGATAGGCAATTCTGGCCACCCTAGTTTCTTTAGCTCAGATTTTAGATTTGATCAGATATTAATAATATTATGCAAACACAAAGTCATTCTGCATATAATTAGATGGATAAGAGATGTAGCTGAGAACTAAGAAACAAGCAGTCATAATTCAAGGCAATAAGTCATCATGGAAGAAGATTCAATAAGGAGTTCCACAAGGATTGATACTGGACTCAATACTTATTGATATGGTATTCTTAGATTTTCCAGCCTCTATCAATTTCTGGTTATGTAGATATGCAAAACTTTAGAAATCTGAGAATTCATTTGAAATAAAATAAACAACCAAATTAAAACATGCTTTGAAAGCAAAGGTTTAAAGTTTAATATGATAAAGTATAACGTTTTTCTTATGGCATAAACATAGATATTAAGATTAGTTTGGGACAGGAGAATTATTAAGCGAATGGGTATAGAACTCGAGTACCATTATAGATAAAATATTTATTTTTAAGAATCAACAACAAACATAAAACTAAAAACAATGAAAAAAATTGGCCTAATCCTGACCATAATGAAGGTGTACCACTTACATTGTATAAGTCATTGGTAAAGCATATCACGGACTACAACTTATTTTTTGCAGCATGATCCTAACAGACCTAGTGTTTATTTTTTTTGAATATTTCTAATGTACATTTACCAAACGGATAAGTGGGTGTGAATAATCTGGATTACTATAGTAGGATGAAGAAATTTAAACTATTAAGCATATTGTATAGGTCTGTAAGAGGTAAATTCTCTTTAGCTTTTCGAGCAGTGAAAAGTATTACTAAAGAATGATTTAGGCATAACTTTGGAGAAACAATATTATAAAATCAGAAACAGATGTCCATTATACAAGGTTATTATGACAAAATAGTTTAAACAATATTGCTTCATTTCTCAATCAATCCCACAGCCATGGAACAGATTGCACTATGAAGTAAGGAATGTGAAAAGATTAAATACCTTTAAGATACATCTAGATGATTATATGACAAACAGGAAGTTTGTGTGTGGCTTGAGAGAAGCTGCTTTCTTTACAGGGTCCTAGGACCCGATTGCATCATAATTTATGAACTTAAGATTACTTTATAGAAGGTATGCTGCATAAGTTTACATTACATATCACTAGTTATGTCATTGCATGTCTATATGCATATGAGTGAATTCTTAATTTCTTATCCAAACATATTACAGGACTATTAGGATTATCGCATATGGTATTGAGGCAATAAGTGTTGTATATCTTAATAAGAAAATGCTTACTAACATGGCTGTGACAGGCTATAGCCATGATTGGACTGCCTGGATCTGCAACTTAACTATGTTCCATCTGGCTTCTGTTGTAGCTATGATTGCCTCTTGTGACTGGTGGTCAGCACCTTCTGCCAAAGAGACTGATAGGACAAGTGCATCTCGGTGACACAGGTAGGTACATATGTTCATGTACAGATAATACAGTGGAGGCAGCTGGGGATAAGACCATTAACTTAGAAGGGTACAAACACTGACCTGTAGGAGTTGCTGGTGCCCAACTCGTCTGTTGTCATTAATATTTCACTTATTCTGTTCTCACTGACAAGGGCCAAGAGAGAAACAGACACAGTAATGCAGCAGATCTCTGTAGCCAATGACTTAAGTAGGACATGACAAGTGGGCACAGGTGCTGTGAATGGTACATTGTTAGAAGATGCCCCATCTGCATTGGGTACTCTGCCTGTAGCTGGCACAGGGGAAAATAGGTTATGGGGAGTGGCGTATCTGAGGACCAAGGGTTACCTATGCTCCATGAACTGCCTTTGCATGATATACTTGAATATATTTGTGATGATGTGAGGTATTGCCAGCCATACCAGGAGATGTAGGGCATTGGATGTGTAACATATGCCAGCATAGCTAGCTGGAGTTTTGTAAAGAATTATATGTCATTTGTATATCAAACTAATTTGTACAGGCGCTTGTGTTGAAAATGTGTTTATAAGGCTACTTGAGTTAAACATGTTCCAAAAGTGGGTCCTGCTGAAGAGAAAAGAAAAACACTTGTATGTCAGACTGTATTGTAACTTTTGAAATGAATATATTGCAACAGAGGATACTGGAAGAGAAGAGGTTAATTTCAGCCCAGCTACCTTTAAAAATTCATCTGAAGCTACATTACCTGGTTTAGACTATAAAAATTGTATCTTACAGTGCTGATTGCAGACAGAGACAAAAATATCTGTGAAAAACAGGACTAGGAATCCTACAGTATTGTCTTTAGGGGTGAACTAATTGCTACCCTGGAAGAGTGGAAGTTTCTGAAATGGTTTTATAGCTTCCAGATGCTATAACACATCTTAGCAAAGCTCTATGTGTGTGTATTATGACACATATGTACTAGATTCTGGTTCAGTTTCTAGTAAAGGGGGTAGTGTGGGAACCAGAAGTCAGATGAACAGATGTACGTAATGTCATTCTGTAAGCTAGCACTAAAATGATGCTTTAATACTAGATGAGACAGAAGTCTCAGGGCGGTCTATTTTTGAAACCTGACAAAGAAGGATCACTCACCCACTTCATTTTGCCTTGCTTTAGTAAGTAACCAGGGAATAGTAATTCTTTAGATCAGTCAGGAAAATATAGTGGGATTAGTTAAGTACCATTTTTCTGCATCTGTGTAAATCTATCCATTTGTGTTATTTTTAATATTCCCAGTGATTGAAACTATGTTGTTTATTGTAAATAGATATTTAGTATTTTCATTTTTTTTATTATTTATTATTAAATATATTTAAACTTTTCTTTATGGCTGGTCTTTTAGAGAATATTTCAACCTCAGAGATTACTTACATTTGGTGACACTGTGGCTGCTCCTGAAAGCCTTGCTGCATTGGTCAAACACTACCATTTGTATTAGTATTAATTTTACTCAGTATAATTTGGTATCCTTGTAAGAGTTTTAGAGTAGCTGGCTTTGGAGTGTTCTGGTGGCAGAATCTACCTTATAGTCTAGGTAGAGGGGGCACAGCTAGAAAAATCTGTGCCAGCCTTTCCCAGGTATGCATGTGTGAAAGTCAAATCTCAAAGAGTGTATTTGTGTCGGCTACATAGGGCAGAGACACAGAGCACTGGTTTCACAGAGAGGGTGGTGGAGGACTTGGCTTGGAACACTTGGCTGAGGGCTCAACTCTACAGCTGTGGTCAATGTGGAGTCTTATTTGGGGCCTGGTGAGAGAGAGGGAAACCCAACCCCAGGATGGTAGTGTATTCCCTGTGTGCTCTTAAGGGAAATTGCGCTTGGTGCAGAGAGTTGCATCTGGAAATACTGTGTTTATCTATCTTTGTTCCAAGTGAACGTTTCCCACTGGTGTCAGTACTGCGGACTGAGGCTCCTTGATTACTGGCCCAGAGGAGGGACATCACAGTATTATCTCTCTTTATAACTAATCTGTGTTATACGGTGTTATGCCTTTACATGTATTATATTCTTCACTAGCCTCCTATACTACTTTCAGAATACCGTAGTATCTTTCTAAAGTATTAACTTTACTCGTCATTGCTTTAAACTGGCATATTGCATCACCCATATTCCTTTCTTTTCTCAGTACTACATAATGCCACTCATTGTCTGACTGATACTAAACTTTACTAACATAAAATATATCTGTTATTTCTCATATACCTCTTATTATATAATTACTCAGAGCTGTTAGTCATTTGGCAGCTTTGCTTAGGAGTGCTGAGAATCTGCTTTCACCTGAAGCAATCTATTACTGAAAAGATAAAAATAAGTATTAACAGATTACAAAATGAAAAACAAACTGGTAAAAAATGCCAGGCTGACACCAATATGAAAACCAACTCCGCTTTTATTTACTAAAACGCACAAAATCATGACGTTTTTCGTCCTGCTAAATGGCAGGACTTCTTCAGAAATTCAGCGTTCCATTATGTTCAGACCTTTTATAAACTTTCAAACCTATTGGCGCTAAAATCCACAATACAGTTTCTAAACATTTAAAGCTATATTACTTATATAAATTTATTCTGGCACCTATCAACTTTGACTTTAAAAAATCATCATTAGAAGCAATTATAAATATAAAAAGTTACAAATCCATTGAAAACCATATATTATGACTAAAATTAAAATATGTTTGTTTTATATTATAAATAACTATTAAATAAATTGTAAATGCCATGCATTTGTCATGATAGCAGCTTCAATTTGTACAACTGTATTTGCATATAATTTTAATGTATATGTCAATATATTAACCATTCTATCAAATTAAATAAAATGTATATGAATATAAATATCATAAAATTATTTCATTGATTCATTATCATTCCGCGCTCAATATATCAAAATTAACCAAAATTATTGATATGTGTATTTTTTATTATTATGTTCAATAATAAATACCACTATTAACGTTAATCCATAAATAATAAATACATTAAAAATGTCAATAAATATATAAAAATTACTAAACTCTTTTTATGTGAACTTATACATATATGTAAACTATATAAACTTGAAAAGTGTGTGTATATATGTAAATATGAAAGCATGAGACAATTATGTTCAGTGTAAAATTCTAAATCATAATATACTTCCATCTCTCTAAACTCTTCAATTTGAGTAAACACATTATCGAACATTTGTCATTAAGACCCGGATACATATAAGCATTCAGTCTTATTTGCCATAACAATTCTATTTTTTCCAATAATAAACTCATTGGTCCTCCTCTTATATCCTGATTTACTTGTTGAATAACTTTGAATCTGAACCTATGTTCAGGATTTAATACGACATGTCTAGCTAAGGCATTCTCCTCTTTATGCTGACTAATGCTCCTCATGTGTTCTGAAACTCTTTCTTTTAATTTATGATCTGTTTTTCCCATGTAAAACGATGGACATGCTTGGCATTTAGCTATGCAAACCACTCCTTTAGTATTACAATTGAACTTCCCTTTAAGGTTGATTTTATATCCATTAACTTCAGTGTTGTTTCCCACATCCATTAAATAACAATAGGAGCAGTATCCACATTGCATCATGCCTGGATTTCTAACCAACGGATTTCTCTGCCTCTGAAATATTTGTTTGAAGCTATTGGCTTTCCTCCAAACTATTTTTGGTATAAAATTGAATGAGGAAGCTAAACTAACATCATCTTTTAATAAAGACCAGTTTTTAATTATTATATCCTTTATAAGCTTATAATTAGAGTAGAAATTAAATATACATGCCAAATCAAAGTTCTTATTTTCCACAACTGACAAACATTTGTCATGATCTTGTGTGTTTCTTACCACAACTTTGTCTGCCAAAATAGGTGTATATAACCCACTCATTCTTTTTGATGTTACTTCAAAAATTAGATCTTCTACAAGCTCTATTGGATATACTCTGTTTAAAAACATTTGTTTTAACATTGAGCATTCCTCTAGAAATTTTTCATCCGTTGTTATCATTCTTGCTGCTCGCACTAATTGGCCTTTCAGCACCGAACGTTTTTGATATAACGGATGAGCACTTGAAAAATGCAAAAATTTATTCGAATATGTGGGCTTTCAATACACCCAAGCCTCGTATTGTTTTTGTTGAAAAATTTTTATCAGTTGTATATCTAAATATGATATTGATGTAGTATTATAGCAATAAGTAAAATTCAAAAATTCAGTAGATTGGTTTAGCATCGTGACTAAACTATCAGCTATCTGCTCTGTACCTTCAATTATTAGGAATATATCGTCAATAAACCTCACATAGAACTTTACTACATCTTGGAACACAGTGTTAGGAAATATATATGTATATATATAAAAAGTAATTTTTATATATTTATTGACATTTTTAATGTATTTATTATTTATGGATTAACGTTAATAGTGGCATTTATTATTGAACATAATAATAAAAAATACACATAACAGTAATTTTGGTTAATTTTGATATATTGAGTATGGAATGATAATGATATTTATATTCATATACATTTTATTTAATTTGATAGAATGGTTAATATATTGACATATACATTAAAATTATACACAAATACAGTTATACAAATTGAAGCTGCTATCATGACAAATGCATGGCATTTCCGATTTATTTAATAGTTATATATAATATAAAACAAACATATTTTAATTTTAGTTATAATATATGGTTTTCAATGGATTTGTAACTTTTTATATTTATAATTGCTTCTAATGATGATTTTTTTAAAGTCAAAGTTGATAGGTGCCAGAATAAATTTATATAAGTAATATAGCTTTAAATGTTTAGAAACTGTATTGTGGATTTTGGCGCCAATAGGTTTGAAAGTTTCTAAAAGGTCTGAACATAATGGAACGCTGAATTTCTGAAGAAGTCCTGCCATTTAGCAGGATGAAAAACGTGTTGATTTTGTGCGTTTTAGTAAATAAAAGCGGAGTTTTCATATTGGTGTCAGCCTGGCGTTTTTTATCAGTAAAAATAAGTATTGTTCTGCACTTGTCTTATTAACCAGCCATTCTACATTAAGGCATTTACCTGTGTTGAACTAAACTATCTGAATTGGGGATTGCTGGTGGAAGGCTTATTGTGTGCTTTCCTGATTGGTAGTTAGCTTAAAAGTTGTTCCTCTTTGCTCATATTTTAGCTTCCCATTTGCTCATCATTGGAGAAGGTAGAATGGTGCTTCCTAAACAACTGTCAGTGAAACCCTTCCAAGCCTCTCTGCTGCTCTAGGAGCAGCTCAGTTGCACACTAAACCACATTGCTTTATTGCTCAACCTTAGCCAAAACATAGTATAGGTTCCACTTACAGTTTTTGATCTACCAGCACAGTCTTGTCAAATTAACCCATCCCCTTCCTTAATGCACCTGACAGTAAGAACCTGCTATCATGGACGGGCAGTTTCCCATCATTTCTCTGGCTAGCTTGATGGACATGGGCATCCTAAGGCAATGTAGCAATTGTGTCATATATACTGATAACCACTCACCTCTGAACGAAACAACTACTTTATGTGAGAAATGTAGTCACACTATTAATTTGGAGGTAAGACTCTCTTACACAGACAAATTAAATGCCAAATAGGTTGTCAGCACACCAATATCACTTCCCACACTAAATAATGTATAACACATAAGCTCACTGATGCAGAGGTACTCACTAGTAACTTACAAAATGACCAGAGGACTTTCAAACAGTGCCTTCACAAACCACTCAGACACACAACAGTGCAAAAAACAGCCACTACACATGATAACACTCACACCAGTGTCTCAACAAATAAACACACAAGGTGTAACACCACAAAACTCAATGTACCAGACATAGGAGATTCCATAGTGAGACACACGGATATTCTCCTCACAAGGAGGGATAAGGAACAGGTTATGGTTAGCTGCCTGTCAGGTGCCAGGATCCATCAAGTCACTCAAGCACTCAAGTCACTGAACAACAAGTACCAGTATGACTCTGTCATAGTCCATGTGGGGCTGAATGACTTGAGAAGTACCTCTCTGGACTATATGAAGAGAGACATGACTGACCTCTCAGATAATGTGCCACAGGCAAGTATAAACTTAGCTTTAAGCACCATTCTACCTTCTCCAAGGATGATGCCACAATATAAACAAAAAAAATGATTGACTTCAACAATTGGCTTAGCTTCCTGTGTTAGCTCATGGTGGAGATCCTATCTGTCAGCCTGGGAGGACATGGTCGACAAGCCATGCTGCTTTGCCAAAGTTGGTCTGCAGTTGTCTCCTCTAGGCTTTCAAATTCTGGCAAAGGCACTGGTCACCCCTACTGTGCATTTTTAGACGGTGCAAACATAACCAACCTCCCAGTGTATTAAAATCCTTTCTGGTTCATCTCTAACTGCTGCTTAATGTTAGGAGTCCAAAATGGAAACTACACTCCCTGGAAGCACTTCTCACCTTGGAAGATGGTGACATCTGTGCAGTTACTGACACATGGGTCAAAGATGTGGAAAGCACTCTGGCCATGCAGGGTTACAATGACTCCCATATGTTCAGACCACAAACTGAGCATGAAAAAGCAAAGGAGGTGTTTTCATCTTCACTAAGGATAAGTACACCTCGAGACTGATCAAACAGTATGACTCTCTTGAGGTTCTTCATGTCCAGTTAACCATGGGCAAAATCCCCTACTACATCGTAGCTAGCTATAGGTTCCCATCATGAACCAGAGAGAGCATCCCACATACCTGGACTTACTAGAGTCACTTGCCATACATCCCAACACCTTACTTGTGGGTGATTTTAATTATCCTACCATCGATTGAGAAACATACACGACCACAAACATTCTGGCGCAGAGGTTCTTGGACTTTGTCAATACAAATGCACTGGAACAGCTAGTCAGCACGCTGAAAAGGGTCTCAAATGTACTGGACATAGTACTCACTAACATTTATTTATTTATTTATTTATTTATTTTACATTTGTTGACCGGGCTAGTCCAACTGGATACATATCCTTTTTCAGTAGAGGCCCGGGGAGAAAAGCTCCCAATTTAGGAAAATAATAACAATGCAAATAAGAATAAAAATACAAATAACAATAAAATACGATAAAAGAAGACATAGTGAAACCACAGAAACAAGGAGACATCAATATGTATAAGCTAGATTGTTTGAGCATACCTTTTGTATGTTTGTCCACTTAACATGTGTGCAATTAAGGAAGTAAAAATTACAATATAAGCTCTTAAAAGGGAGATGAGAGAAGAGGGGCTATGGGGCGTGTTGGATTTAATCAGGGTTTAGACATGGGCATAACCATTGGGACTTAAGTATTTCTCGGAGATGAATTTTGAATAGGCTAAGGGAAGTCATGAGTCTAAGGCTATTTGGGAGTGAGTTCCATTGCTTCCCAATAGAGTTAGCATAAAGAGCATCACCTCCCACATTATTTGATTTGATAGTCATTACCTGATTACTGTTTGCAGATCAAGGCAGCTTAACTTGGAGTAAGGGGTCAGGATTTTCGACAGGGTAGGGGTTTTATCGGGTTGATTAATTATTTTAAAAGCTTCAATGAGTTGATTAAATTTGAGGAGATTAGGTAGTTCTAGCCAGTCCAGTTTCTTTAGGTTGACGCAATGGTGAGTCCGATAGGGTGTTCCTGTGACGAATCTGGCAATATGATGGTAGGTAGTGGAGAGGTTGTTAAGCTCACGTTTATTGAGGAAGGAGAATATTGGGGAGGCATATAATAGTGTGGAGAGGAGATGAGTACGTGCAATGGTTAGTTTTGCATGGGGAGTAAGACAATTCCTGATTCTATACATTGAGCCTAAATGCAAAAATTTATTCGAATATGTGGGCTTTCAATACACCCAAGCCTCGTATTGTTTTCGTTGAAAAATTTTTATCAGTTGTATATCTAAATATGATATTGATGTAGTGCTCTTTGTGAGGAAATTGAATTTAAAATATTTGTTAGAAGAAGAACGAGATGCAACTAATAATTTTCATAATTTCATGTTAGAATCATGAATCCAGATAAAGTTGGCAGTTTAGTCTTTATGGACGTACCAGATTATGTACAACACATAAGAGACATCGTGACAACAGATGTTTATCAAATAGCATCTCTTAATGAGTGTAATAAGGCTAACCAATTTATAAAAAGTTTATTGAATGAATTGTTCATTGAAGGAAGAATTGATATGCATGTTTATAATTACTTGTTGATGATGGCACCAAGGCCACCTTGCATGTTTGGAGTGCCCAAAATTCATAAGAATTTACAGAACCCTCCATTTAGACCAATTGTAGATGGGAGAAATTCCTCTACATATGCATGTGCTAAATTTATTGATTCCATTCTTAAAAAATATATAATAAAAGAAGAATGGATCATAAAAGATTCTTGGACGTTTCTGGAAAGACTCAACAACTTTACATATAAAGAAGAAAATCATTTTTTAACCATTGATGTTAAGGAATTATATACCAGTATCCCACATAATGAAGGGATAGAATGGGTCACTAGTAGGATGCGTCAAAAACATGCCTTGGAATCTGAAATTTCCTTAATACAAGAGCTATTAGATATAGTACTTTCTTACAACTTTATCCTCTTCGAGAATCAATATTATATACAAAAGAAGGGGGTAGCTACGGGATCACCATGTGGTTCAAGTTATGCAAATTTGGTGATGTCATATTGGGAAAGTACATATATATTTCCTAACACTGTGTTCCAAGATGTAGTAAAGTTCTATGTGAGGTTTATTGACGATATATTCCTAATAATTGAAGGTACAGAGCAGATAGCTGATAGTTTAGTCACGATGCTAAACCAATCTACTGAATTTTTGAATTTTACTTATTGCTATAATACTACATCAATATCATATTTAGATATACAACTGATAAAAAATTTTCAACGAAAACAATACGAGGCTTGGGTGTATCGAAAGTCCACATATTCGAATAAATTTTTGCATTTTTCAAGTGCTCATCCGTTATATCAAAAACGTTCGGTGCTGAAAGGCCAATTAGTGCGAGCAGCAAGAATGATAACAACGGATGAAAAATTTCTAGAGGAATGCTCAATGTTAAAACAAATGTTTTTAAACAGAGCATATCCAATAGAGCTTGTAGGAGATCTAATTTTTGAAGTAACATCAAAAAGAATGAGTGGGTTATATACACTTATTTTGGCAGACAAAGTTGTGGTAAGAAACACACAAGATCATGGCAAAAGTTTGTCAGTTGTGGAAAATAAGAACTTTGATTTGGCATGTATATTTAATTTCTCCTCTAATTATAAGCTTATAAAGGATATAATAATTAAAAACTGGTCTTTATTAAAAGATGATGTTAGTTTAGCTTCCTCATTCAATTTTATACCAAAAATAGTTTGGAGGAAAGCCAATAGCTTCAAACAAATATTTCAGAGGCAGAGAAATCCGTTGGTTAGAAATCCAGGCATGATGCAATGTGGATACTGCTCCTAATGTTATTTAATGGATGTGGGAAAAAACATTGAAGTTAATGGATAGAAAATCAACCTTAAAGGGAAGTTCAATTGTAATACTAAAGGAGTGGTTTACATAGCTAAATGCCAAGCATGTCCATCGTTTTACGTGGGAAAAACAGATCGTAAATCAAAAGAAAGAGTTTCAGAACACATGAGGAGCATTAGTCAGCATAAAGAGGAGAATGCCTTAGCTAGACATGTCGTATTAAATCCTGAACATAGGTTCAGATTCAAAGTTATTCAACAAGTAAATCAGGATATAAGAGGAGGACCAATGAGTTTATTATTGGAAAAAATAGAATTGTTATGGCAAATAAGACTGAATGCTTATATGTATCTGGGTCTTAATGACAAATGTTCGATAATGTGTTTACTCAAATTAAAGAGTTTAGAGAGATGAAAGTATATTATGATTTTGAATTTTACACTGAACGTAATCACTTCATGCTTTCATATTTACACATATACACACACTTTTCAAGTTTATATAGTTTACATATATGTATAAGTTCACATAAAAAGAGTTTAGTAATTTTTATATATTTATTGACATTTTTATTTATTATTTATGGATTAACGTTAATAGTGGCATTTATTATTGAACATAATAATAAAAAATACACATATCAGTAATTTTGGTTAATTTTGATATATTGAGCGTGGAATGATAATGAATCAATGAAATAATTTTATGATATTTATATTCATATACATTTTATTTAATTTGATAGAATGGTTAATATATTGACATATACATTAAAATTATACACAAATACAGTTGTACAAATTGAAGCTGCTATCATGGCAAATGCATGGCATTTCCGATTTACTTAATAGTTATATATAATATAAAACAAACATATTTTAATTTTAGTTATAATATATGGTTTTCAATGGATTTGTAACTTTTTATATTTATAATTGCTTCTAATGATGATTTTTTAAAGTCAAAGTTGATAGGTGCCAGAATAAATTTATATAAGTAATATAGCTTTAAATGTTTAGAAACTGTATAGGTAGTTTTGGCCCAATAGGTTTGAAAGTTTCTAAAAGGTCTGAACATAATGGAATGCTGAATTTCTGAAGAAGTCCTGCCATTTAGCAGGATGAAAAACGTGTTTATTTTGTGCATTTTAGTAAATAAAAGCGGAGTTTTCATATTGGTGTCAGCCTGGCGTTTTTTACCAGTAAAAATAAGTATTGTTCTGCACTTGTCTTATTAACCAGCCATTCTACATTAAGGCATTTACCTGTGCTGAACTAAACTATCTGAATTGGGGATTGCTGGTGGAAGGCTTATTGTGTGCTTTCCTGACTGGTAGTTAGCTTAAAAGTTGTTCCTCTTTGCTCATATTTTAGCTTCCCATTTGCTCATCATTGGAGAAGGTAGAATGGTGCTTCCTAAACAACTGTCAGTGAAACCCTTCCAAGCCTCTCTGCTGCTCTAGGAGCAGCTCAGTTGCACACTAAACCACATTGCTTTATTGCTCAACCTTAGCCAAAACATAGTATAGGTTCCACTTACAGTTTTTGAACTACCAGCACAGTCTTGTCAAATTAACCCATCCCCTTCCGTAATGCACCTGACAGTAAGAACCTGCTATCATGGACGGGCAGTTTCCCATCATTTCTCTGGCTAGCTTGATGGACATGGGCATCCTAAGGCAATGTAGCAATTGTGTCATATATACTGATAACCACTCACCTCTGAATGAAACAACTACTTTATGTGAGAAATGTAGTCACACTATTAATTTGGAGGTAAGACTCTCTTACACAGACAAATTAAATGCCAAATAGGTTGTCAGCACACCAATATCACTTCCCACACTAAATAAAGCATAACACATAAGCTCACTGATGCAGAGGTACTCACTAGTAACTTACAAAATGACCAGAGGACTTTCAAACAGTGCCTTCACAAACCACTCAGACACACAACAGTGCAAAAAACAGCCACTACACATGATAACACTCACACCAGTGTCTCAACAAATAAACACACACGGTGTAACACCACAAAACTCAATGTACCAGACATAGGAGATTCCATAGTGAGACACACGGATATTCTCCTCACAAGGCGGGATAAGGAACAGGTTATGGTTAGCTGCCTGTCAGGTGCCAGGATCCATCAAGTCACTTAAGCACTCAAGTCACTGAACCACAAGTACCAGTATGACTCTGTCATAGTCCATGTGGGGCTGAATGACTTGAGAAGTACCTCTCTGGACTATATGAAAAGAGACATGACTGACCTCTCAGATAATGTGCCACAGGCAAGTATAAACTTAGCTTTAAGCACCATTCTACCTTCTCCAAGGATGATGCCACAATATAAACAAAAAAATGATTGACTTCAACAATTGGCTTAGCTTCCTGTGTTAGCTCATGGTGGAGATCCTATCTGTCAGCCTGGGAGGACATGGTCGACAAGCCATGCTGCTTTGCCAAAGGTAGTCTGCAGTTGTCTCCTCTAGGCTTTCAAATACTGGCAAAGGCACTGGTCACCCCTACTGTGCATTTTTAGACAGTGCAAACATAACCAACCTCCCAGTGTATTAAAATCCTTTCTGGTTCAGCTCAAACTGCTGCTTAATGTTAGGAGTCCAAAAAGGAAACTACACTCCCTGGAAGCACTTCTCACCTTGGAAGATGGTGACATCTGTGCAGTTACTGACACATGGGTCAAAGATGTGGAAAGCACTCTGGCCATGCAGGGTTGCAATGACTCCCATATGTTCAGACCACAAACTGAGCATGAAAAAGCAAAGGAGGTGTTTTCATCTTCACTAAGGATAAGTACACCTCGAGACTGATCAAACAGTATGACTCTCTTGAGGTTCTTCATGTCCAGTTAACCATGTGCAAAATCCCCTACTACATCGTAGCTAGCTATAGGTTCCCATCATGAACCAGAGAGAGCATCCCACATACCTGGACTTACTAGAGTCACTTGCCATACAGCCCAACACCTTACTTGTGGGTGATTTTAATTATCCTACCATCAATTGAGAAACATACACGACCACAAACATTTTGGCTCAGAGGTTCTTGGACTTTGTCAATACAAATGCTCTGGAACAGCTAGTCAGCACTCTGAAAAGAGTCTCAAATGTACTGGACATAGTACTCACTAACATGGAAGATTATTGCACCCCCCCCCCCCCATGTGATGTCCTCCCTGGTAAGATAGGACCATAAATCAGTCTCTTTTGATGTAATTGTAAGGCCAGATATCCGATTACGTTCAAAAACACTTAACATTTTTTCCAAGGCAATTTACTTCCTACTAAGCAATAGTATAAGAAGCTTCAAAGCCCCCCCCCGCCCAAAATGCAGATAACACAGACTCCTATGCAGATGTGTATACTAACACCCTGTATAACCACTTAAGCAGTTGTATAGAGTCAGCTGCCCCTGACTTGATTAAAATCAGGCCTTGTCAGAAAAACAAGACACCCTGGTGGACCTCTAGTATAAACAGGCTATACAACAAAAGAAAGAAACTAATGTCCAAAAGCAAAAGGGAACTGTCTCAGAAGAGGGAAAATCCCTCTCTAGCCTAAACAAACAAATTAGAGATCTTGTTAAGTCCTCCAAGGCTAATTACAGAAGAAAAATTGTCTCTCTAGCTAAGGATAATCACAAGGCATTCTTTAACTAAGTCCAGAATCTAAAGGGGAATACCCAGCTATGTGCTGAACTGGTTGTGGATGGCACCACCTATACTCAACTGGAGGAAATAGCTAACCTGTTAGCTGACAGATTTGCAGCAAACTTCATCCCCCTGTCCCCTTCAGTCTTCCCCAAAGTATACCTGCCACCATTCCTCAGCCTATTGTCTCAGGAGTGCAGGTCATCACGGCGGTCTCCAAGGCCAAAAACATGGCATCAATGGTACCAGACAATATCACAGGTTACCTTTTAAACCACTTAAAACATGACCTAGCAGACCCACTTGGAGCCTTGTTTAACCACAGCCTATGGACTGGCTATGTTCAGGCAGATTAGAGGGCAGCAACAGTAATCCCTCTGCACAAAGGGTGACCATCAACCGATCCTGGGAATTATAGATCCATGAGCTTGAGCCTCATCTGCAAGGCCATAGAAAGAATCATTATGGACCTTATCAACAACAACATAGGAACTATCCAAACTCTGGACCCAATACAATTTGGATTCATAAAGGATAGATCATGTCTGTTAAACCTAGTTGATTTCTCTGAGAAAGTCACCAAGGCTTGGATGAGGGAAAGACAGTGCAAACCACCTACCTTGACCTAGCCAAGACATTTGGCACAATCAACCACTCAGGTATTATTGGGAAACTCTCCCAATTAGCTATTACCCCTTACATCACCAGCTGGGTAGCTAGTTGGCTCACTGACAAGACACATATTGTCAAAGGGGGTGACTTCACCTCTAGCAAAAGACCAGTCATCAGTGGCATGCCACAAGGTTCTGTGCTGGGACCTTTATTGTTCGGACTTTATTTCTCAGAAGCCTAGGCAAATGTGGACAGCCTGTGGCTAACAAAGTTCACTGATGATTGCAAATTGGGAGAAATCATTTTGAATCCCCCAATGATGCTAATGTACTGTAGAAAGCGTTAACGCAGAAACATGATTGGTGCCAAAACCAGGGATTAAAGCTAAATGCAAAACAATGCCTTATTATTCCCTTTGGGAAAGCTAACATCCCTGTTAATTGCAACATAGACAGCACCCCCAAGTGTAGACCCAGAGGTACATTATTGGGGTACTTAGGTTGATAGCAATTTGAATTTGGATCACCAAGTATCTACAGTAGTAAGAAAATCCTTCTATGTAGCAAATCTCAAAAGTATAATCATCACATCTAAATCTAAGAATGTTATAATTCCATTATACTCAGCCCTTATCAGACCAATAATTGAGTATAACACTCCATTTTACATGTATCTAACCAGACACCTGCAACAGCTGGAGAGACCACAGAGGTTTCTCATCAAGAAAATACAGGGTACACAAAACAAGTCCTACAGGGAAAGACTGAAAGCTCTGTCACTGTACTCTGTCTCCTACAGGCTGTTGAGGGGTGACCTGTGCCTGGCTTATGTGCAGTTGCTGACCTGGCCTTGATGGAAGTACTACATATTCTTAAATCACACTGCACAAGGGTCACTCAATCCAGGGATCTTAACCTAATCTCTGACATGAACAAATCATGCTGGAGAGATAGATACATCTCCCAGAGACTACCACTTCTCCAGAACAAGCTTCCAATTCACATTAAGCAGAATCCTTCCCTGACCATCTTCAAACTCAACCTAGATCAATGGATGAGCGACCTAAATTCACTCCTGGGTGGTGTCCATATCCATAAATACACACCAAGTAAACGAAAGGAGCAAAGCAGTCCAATAGTAAAACATCCAAAAGTGAATTTAACGTATCACAAATTTTAATTTTTTAGTAAAGCGTTTAAGTCTCACCAGACACGGAAACTTCTTCAGAACACTCAAAATCCAATGACTATTTACTCGATCTCATCTAAAATCAAATTTGCCAGAAATATGGGCATGAGCATGGCAGAATCCTGGCGACTTCCAAACAGGCGTATGCATGTCTGGTTTGGAAGTCGGATTGATGCTCATGCCCATATTTCCAGCAAATTTGATTTTAGATGAGACGTAGTAAATAGCTTCGCTGGATTTTGAGTGTTCTGAAGAAGTTCATGTCTGAGACACGAAAATTAAAATTTGTGATACGATAAATGCTGAATGTTACTATTGAACTGCTCATTTACTTGGTGTGTATTTACGGAGTTTGAACTGATTTCTTCTGGTTTCACTGTTTGGTGTCCATATCCATCATGGACAGAGGAAGTCAATGCTAATTACCATAGATTCATACCTCTGTGTACTTCGCTCACATAACTAGGGACAACTGGGGCAACTCAAGATAGACATGGCTAGGCTTGGAAGGGCTCTTGGGCCATTAGCCTAGTAACCTCCTATGAATCTGTTTCACACTTACATTATTCCATACATCTGTGTGTTGCTTAGCAAAATTCTAGATAAATTACAATTGTTTTATTAATTTTATAGTGTGACATGGATGTACTATTATTTGTTTTATCTCTGTGTTGTCACTTGATTGTAAATATTGCTTTAACTATTTTTGTAAACACAAACTGCATTACAATCTATCTATTTACTTATTTAATGACATTTCATTACTGGTGAATTCCAACTGGGTAAGTGCCCATTTTCAGCAGAGGCCCCAGAGGAAGACCTCCAAAGTATTAGAAAAACATTTTAAGAAACAGAATTTTACAGTCTTCAAAAATAATACAAAATCATCTACAGTTTAATTACACCAAATTAGACATAAAATGAAAAAATTGGTTAGGAATGGATACACGTTATATGATGATTTAATATGTACAGAAATTTTAACCAGTTTATAGAGAAATTAAAGGTAACTTAGTATAATACAAATATGAAGTGAGAGGAAAAGCAGGTTATGGCATATTTAGAAACAGAGTCAGAGGGAGAGAAACTGATTGAAGTTCATAGGTTAGTACTAGGCTAACTGCCCTTGCGAGCCATTTTAAGCCTAGCCAGTTATCCCTTGTGAGACTCAAACCCTGCACCTTGTGTTTGTAAGGCAAGCACCTTAACCATTAGGCTACCCTCCCAACCCCTCACAGTCAGGAAGTGGATGAAGAAAGGATAGTAAGGAGACATAAGGTATGAATAGGTACTTGTTCTAATTTAAGGATATAGTTTATCCTGTGGTTGAGGAAGGACACAGGCAGATTTTGGCTAGAAAGTCTTTCAGAATGTTTTAAAGGATTGGAGAGAAGGTCTTGACCTGATGAATACAGGTAAGGACTTCCAGGCCTTAATAATATTGTATGAGTACAGGCCGTGCCCAGCAGATTGTGAAGAGAGAGGAGTTTTTGGTCACTGTATTGTAATGACCAGTTAGGAACATAGTTGTGGTAATTAGTGCTGAACAAGCAGACAGATGCTGGATAATTTTCTAGGTGGTAAGAAGCAGTGTATATGTTAGCTGATGGGGTAGATCTAACCAATTTAGGCTTTTTAGTGGTCTACACTGATGGGTTCTGAAAGGGGTATTTACTGCAAATTTAGCAACTTTACTGAAGCATTGTTCAAAGTTTAATACTTTGAAACTTTCTCCCTGGGCCTCTGTTTAGAAAGGGGCAGTTTGCCATGCTGGATAATCCCAGACAATGAATGCAAAGAAAGAAAGAAGCAAACAAAAAGACAAATACATACTTGTATATATGCATACATTCACACACTGACAATAGTGACTGTCCAGGCAGAACGGGTTCACAGATCATCTATATTAGTGTTTTGCAAAATGCAAATACAAATAAAATAGGTATGCTCTGGATGTGATTATTACCGAACTACATATTTTTTAATATTTGCATGTTGAACTAGTATGTGTTTTTGTTCCAAACCCAAAATATCGGTGGTCCTAGGGTCCTAGGCTACAATTTCTCATATATAGATATAGTTATATGTATGTGTATATATTTATATAGATTGATAGATAATATAGCTACATGATGTGTGTGTGTGTGTGTGTGTGTGTGTGTGTGTGTGTGTGTGTGTGTGTGTGTGTGTGTGTGTGTGTGTATATATATATATATATATATATATATATATATATATATATATAGCATCTATATTACATAATCAAACCTTTAAAAGTTCAAACGTCATATGGTCGACACAATAAAAGAAAATAAACCAAAGGGTAAAACCTACCTGAATGGTTTAAGCAGGGGGGGCAAGCCCACCTGCACCCCCACACCCCCCGCTCTTTAAATATACCAACTCCGAGATTGCACTACAGTGCAGAAAAGGGAAATCATCCCATTCCACACTCTACGGAGATCTCCGTTGAAACGTTCGAACTTTTAAAAGCTCAATCATATGATGCCAACCATATAACGTTCAAACTTTTAAAAGTTCGACAACGTGATATAGGCCCTATATATATAAGGAGAAACCTACTAAGCAAGAAAGACTG
>NC_056736.1:692463186-692553186 GCF_019279795.1 Protopterus annectens
TTGGTCCTTACTCAGCTGTGATTCACTGCAAACAGACACATGTAATGCAGGTTAGTAGCCTGAAAAGTAGTAGTAGTATAGGTTCTTAGGTTCATAGGTTGGTACTAGGCTATCAGCCCTAGGGCCTATACAAGCCTAGCCATAACAATTCCCTGGCTATTTCTTCACACACTATTTACTTCCCTGGACCCCTGCCTAGCATGGTGACTGACGTGACCCCCGGGGTGAATTTCCTTTCTCCCATCCAATCATCAAGGTTCCTTTTGAAGAGGGCCAAAGGGGCACTCTGCTTGACATGTATGGGCAGTCTATTACAGAGTCTGTGGAGTCTCTTGGTCAGGAACCTATCCCTGCAGCATGTTTTGTTTATTGTGATGACAAGATTTAGATCCCTGGAGCATGTGGCTCTGAGGAATTGAGATTTCTTTAAATGTAGCATGTCCAACAGCTCTGGGTTTGACATGGCCTTGTATGTTAAGCAGAGCACCTCGGAGTAGACGATATGTGACAGAGTATAGCTGGAGGTTTTTAAGGCGGTCAGCAAAGGGCATCTGATTTAGGCCTGTGATTCTTTTAGTGAGGTATTTCTGTGGCCTTTCCAGTTGTTGCAGATGTCTTGAGAGGTACATACCAAATGGGGCGTTGCATTCTATAATGGGTCTAATGTGGGATGAGTACAGTTGGACAATGACCTCCTTTTTTCTGGATGAAAGCCCTTAGTGATGAGGTGTGCCAAATAGAAGGATTTCCTAACTGTTGTGGTGATGTGGTTATTGAAGGTGAGACCACTGTCCACCTGTGTCCCTAAGTCTCTTGTCACACTTTCGGTGTTTAGTGTACTGCCACCTATGTGATAATTCACAGGTACATGTTTTTTCCCAAAGGGTTAACTATACATTTCTTGGCATTGAGCTTGAGCCCATGGCTCTGGCACCAAGCATCTGTTTCTGTAAGGCCCTTTTGTAGAGTATCCACATCATTTGGGGATTCAGTAATGGGTCCCAGTTTGCAGTCATCTGCGAACTTTGTTAGCCAGAGTCCCTTAGTGTTGGCCTGCACTTCAGAGAAATAGATGCCAAAAAAGAGAGGTCCCAGGACTGAACCCTGAGGTACTACACATGTCACTTGTCTGGAGCTAGATTTGGAGTCAGCTACTTTTACAGTGTGGGTTCTATCAGTAAGCCAGTTGGCAACCCATCGAGTGATGTAGGGATTAATGCCCAGCTTAGTAAGTTTATCTATGATTCCAGAGTGGGGGGTGGTGTTAAAGGCCTTGTTGAGGTCCAGATAGGCTGTGTGGACTGCCTTAACCTCATCCACGGATCTGGAGACTGATTCGAAGAAGTCAATAAGGTTCAGAAGACAAGATCGGCCCTTCACGAATCCAAACTGGGTGGAGTCCAGTGTTTTAAGGTTGCCATTGTCTTTGTTTATAAGTTCCATGATAATACATTCCATGGCCTTGCAGATCAGGCTCGTCAGACTGATGGGGCAGTAGTTCCCGGGATCCAAGGTGGATCCCCCCTTGTGGAGTGGGATAACAGTAGCTGTGTGCCACTCAGTGGGCATGAAGCCTGAGGTGAGGGTATGATTAAACATGACACTTAGGTGAGGTGCCAGTTCATTTTGTAGTTCATGTAGAACACAGACCAGGATGTCATCTGGTTCCATGGATGCTGTATTCTTAGCTTAGGAGAGTGCGTTTTTTACCAGTGTGGCCTTTATTACCAGAATTTGGCAATCTTCCAGTATTGAGATGGGCCATTTAGGGAGTGAGAGAGGGGTGAAGTTGGCACTGAATCGATCTGCCAGGATATTGGCAATATCCTTGGGATCAGTATATTTAATGCCATTCTGTTGTAGCTCAGAGCAGATCTAAGCATTGCCATTTAGATTCTTGACATAGTTATAGAATGCCTTGTGGTTGTCTTTGGAATCTTTGGCAGTTTTATTTTCATACCTAGCTTTGGAGGATTTTATGAGGGATCTCAGCTTCTTACTGAGGCTGGTAAGGAAGTTTTTTGCATCCTGGGATTTTCCTCTTTTCTGCAACAGTTTTTTCCTTTTGTTGTAAAGTTTGTTTATGGCAGGGGACCACCAGATTGGCTTCCTTTTTTTGGAGGAAAGCATCCTGGTTCTATTTGGGATGGCATGATTCATGCATGAGTGGATGTGCTCGTACAGTGCATTAGTGTAGGACTCAGCAGTCGAACTTTCAGTTCTCATCTGCATGGGTGTCATGAAGTTTGTAAGTTCTGACTTGAGTAGCATGAAGTTGGCTTTGGAGAAGTTTTTTATGGAGGTTTCCTTACTGGGGAGTGGGGGTGGGATGTGGATGTTAAGGGTGATTAGCTTATGGTCTGACCTGACCAACAAGGGGGTGACCATAGGTGTGGAGCATCGATTTCCCATGTTGGTAATGAACAGGTCTAGGATATTGGAGCCCCTGGTGGGAATATGGATTAGTTGATCCAGGGCATTGGAATTTATGAATTCCAACAACCATTGGGCAAAGGTATTGGTGCTCGAGTAGTTTTCCCAGTTAATGGCAGGGTAGTTGAAATCACCCAGTATTAGGGTGTTTGGATGTTTCACAGGTGTGGACACATTGGTCCTTACTCAGCTGTGATTCACTGCAAACAGACACATGCAATGCAGGTTAGTAGTCTGTGAACTAGCAGTATGTTTCACAGGTGTGGACACATTGGTCCTTTCTCAGCTGTGATTCAGTGTAAACAGATACATGTAATGCAGGTTAGTAGTCTGCAAAGTAGCAATATGTTTCACAGGTGTGGACACATTGGTCCTTACTCAGCTGTGATTCACTGCAAATGGACACATGTAATGCAGGTTAGGAGTCTGCAATGTAGCAGTATGTTTCACTTTTGTGGACACATTGGTCCATAATCAGCTGTGATTCACTACAAACAGACACATGCAATGCAGGTTAGTATTCTCTGAAGTAGCAGTATGTTTCACAGGTGTGGATACATTGGTCCATACTCAACTATGATTCACTGCATACAGACATATGTAATGCAGGTTAGGAGTCTGCAAAGTAGAAATATCTTAGACTGGTGTGGACCCATTGGTCCATATCCAGCTATGATTCACTGCAAACAGACACCTGTAATGCAGGTTAGGATTCTGCGAAGTAGCAGTATGTTCCACAGGTGTGGACACATTGGTCATTACTCAGCTGTGCTTCACTGCAAACACACACATGCAATGCAGGTTAGGAGTCTGCAAAGTAGCAGTATGTATCACAGGTGTGAACACATTGGTCCTTACTCAGCTGTGACTCACTGCATACAGACATATGTAATGCAAGTTAGGAGTCTGCAAAGTAGAAATATGTTAGACTGGTGTGGACACATTGGTCCATATTCAGCTATGATTCACTGCAAATAGACACATGTAATGCAGGTTAGTAGTCTGTGAAGTGGCAGTATGTTTCACAGGTGTGGACACATTGGTCCTTACTCAGCTGTGATTCACTGCAAACAGACACATGCAATGCAGGTTAGTAGTCTGTGAACTAGCAGTATGTTTCACAGGTGTGGACACATTGGTCCTTTCTCAGCTGTGATTCAGTGTAAACAGATACATGTAATGCAGGTTAGTAGTCTGCAAAGTAGCAATATGTTTCACAGGTGTGGACACATTGGTCCTTACTCAGCTGTGATTCACTGCAAATGGACACATGTAATGCAGGTTAGGAGTCTGCAATGTAGCAGTATGTTTCACTTTTGTGGACACATTGGTCCATAATCAGCTGTGATTCACTGCATACAGACATATGTAATGCAGGTTAGTATTCTCTGAAGTAGCAGTATGTTTCACAGGTGTGGACACATTGGTCCATACTCAACTATGATTCACTGCATACAGACATATGTAATGCAGGTTAGGAGTCTGCAAAGTAGAAATATGTTAGACTGGTGTGGACACATTGGTCAATATTCAGCTATGATTCACTGCAAACAGACACCTGTAATGCAGGTTAGGATTCTGCGAAGTAGCAGTATGATCCACAGGTGTGGACACATTGGTCATTACTCAGCTGTGCTTCACTGCAAACAGACACATGCAATGCAGGTTAGGAGTCTGCAAAGTAGCAGTATGTATCACAGGTGTGAACACATTGGTCCTTACTCAGCTGTGACTCACTACATACAGACATATGTAATGCAGGTTAGGAGTCTACAAAGTATAAATATGTTAGACTGGTGTGGACACTTTGGTCTATATTCAGCTATGATTCACTGCAAACAGACACATGTAATGCAGGTTAGTAGTCTGTGAAGTGGCAGTATGTTTCACAGGTGTGGACACATTGGTCCTTACTCAGCTGTGATTCACTGCAGACAGACACATGTAATGCAGGTTAGTAGTCTGCGAAGTAGCAGCATGTTTCACAGGTGTGGACACATTGGTCCATACTCAACTATGATTCACTGCAAACGGACACAGGTAATGCAGGTTAGGAGTCTTCAAAGTAGCAGGATGTTTCACAGGTGTGGACACATTGTTCCTTACTCAGCTGTGATTTACTGCATACAGATACAGACACATGTAAAGCAGGTTAGTAGTCTGGAAAGTAGCATTATGTTTCACAGGTGTGGACACATTAGTCCTTACTCAGCTGTGATTCACAGCAAATGGACACATGCAATGCAGGTTAATAATCTGCGAAGTAGCAGTGTGTTTCACAGGTGTGGACACATTGGTCCTTACTCAGCTGTGATTCACTGAAAATGGACACGTAATGCAGGTTAGTAGTCTGCGAAGTATCAGTATGTTTCACAGGTGTGGACACATTGGTTCTACACATGTAATGTAGGTTAGTAGTCTGCAAACTGGCAGTACGTTTCAAAGGTGTGGATACATTAGTCCTTACTCAGCTGAGATTCACTGCATACAGATACAGACATGTAATGCAGGTTAGTAGTCTGCGAAGTAGCTGTATGTTTCACAGTTGTGGACACATTGGTCCTACACATGTAATGCAGGTTATGAGTCTGTCTATTAGCAGTATGTTTCACAGGTGTGGACACATTGGTCCATACTTGACTATGATTCACTGCAAATGGACATAGGTAATGCAGGTTAGGAGTGTGCAAAGTAGCGGTACGTTTCACAGGTGTGCACATATTGGCCCATACTCAACTATGATTCACTGCAAACGGACACAGGTAATGCAGGTTAGTAGTCTGCAAAGTAGCAGTGTGTTTCACTGATGTGGTTACATTAGTCCTTACGCAGCTGTGATTCACTGCAAACAGACACATGTAAACAGGTTAGTAGTCTGCAAAGTGGCAGTATATTTCACAGGAGTGGACACATTGGTCCTTACTTAGCTTGGATTCACTGCAAACAGACACATGTAATGCAGGTTAGGAGTCTGCGAAGTAGCAGTATGTTTCACAGGAGTGGACACATTGGTCCATATTCAGCTATGATTCACTGAAAACAGACATATAATGCAGTTTAGGATTCTGCAAAATAGCAGTATGTTTCACAGGTATGGACACTTCGTTCCTTACTCATCTGCGGTTCACTGCAAACAGACACATGTAATGCAGGATGGTAGTCTGCGATGTAGCAGTATGTTTCACAGGTGTGGATACATTGGTCCTTACTCAGCTGTAATTCACTGCAGACAGACACATTTAATGCAAGTTGGTAGTCTGTGAAGTAGCAGTATTTTTCACAGGCGTGGACACATTGGTCCTACACAAGTAATGCAGGTTAGGCGTCTGCAAAGAAGCAGTATGTTTCACAGGTGTGGACACATTGGTTCTTTCTCAGCTGTGATTCACTGGAAACAGACACATGTAATGCAGGTAAGTAGTCAGTGTAGTAGCAGTATGTTTCACAGGTGTGGATACATTGGTCCTTACTCAGCTGTGATTCACTGCAGATGGACACATGTAATGCAAGTTAGTAGTCTGCAAAGTAGCATTATGTTTCACAGGTGTGGACACATTGGTCCTTTCTCAGCTGTGATTCACTGCAAATGGACACATGTAATGCGGGTTAATAGTCTGAAAAGTAGCAGTGTGTTTCACAGGTGTGGACACGTTGGTCCTTACTCAGCTGTGATTCACCGCAAATGGACACATGTAATGCGGGTTAATAGTCTGCAAAGTAGCAGTGTGTTTCACAGGTGTGGACACGTTGGTCCTTACTCAGCTGTGATTCACTGCATACAGACACATGTAATGCAGGTTAATAGTCTGCGAAGTAGCAGTGTGTTTCACAAGAGTGGATACATTGGTCCTTACTCAGCTGTGATTCACTGAAAATGGACACGTAATGCAGGTTAGTAGTCTGCGAAGTATCAGTATGTTTCACAGGTGTGGACACATTGGTCCTACACATGTAATGTAGGTTAGTAGTCTGCAAACTGGCAGTACGTTTCAAATGTGTGGATACATTAGTCCTTACTCAGCTGAGATTCACTGCATACAGATACAGACATGTAATGCAGGTTAGTAGTCTGCGAAGTAGCAGTATGTTTCACAGTTGTGGACACATTGGTCCTACACATGTAATGCAGGTTATGAGTCTGTCTATTAGCAGTATGTTTCACAGGTGTGGACACATTGGTCCATACTCGACTATGATTCACTGCAAATGGACACAGGTAATGCAGGTTAGTAGTCTGCAAAGTGGCAGTATATTTCACAGGAGTGGACGCATTGGTCCTTATTTAGCTTTGATTCACTGCAAACAGACACATGTAATGCAGGTTAGGAGTCTGCGAAGTAGCAGTATGTTTCACAGGTGTGGACACATTGGTCCATATTCAGCTATGATTCACTGAAAACAGACATATAATGCAGTTTAGGATTCTGCAAAATAGCAGTATGTTTCACAGGTATGGACACTTCGGTCCTTACTCATCTGCGGTTCACTGCAAACAGACACATGTAATGCAGGATGGTAGTCTGCGATGTAGCAGTATGTTTCACAGGTGTGGATACATTGGTCCTTACTCAGCTGTGATTCACTGCAGACAGACACATTTAATGCAAGTTAGTAGTCTGTGAAGTAGCAGTATTTTTCACAGGTGTGGACACATTGGTCCTACACAAGTAATGCAGGTTAGGTGTCTGCAAAGAAGCAGTATGTTTCACAGGTGTGGACACATTGGTTCTTTCTCAGCTGTGATTCACTGGAAACAGACACATGTAATGCAGGTAAGTAGTTTGTGTAGTAGCAGTATGTTTCACAGGTGTGGATGCATTGGTCCTTACTCAGCTGTGAGTCACTGCAGATGAACACATGTAATGCAAGTTAGTAGTCTGCAAAGTAGCATTATGTTTCACAGGTGTGGACACATTGGTCCTTTCTCAGCTGTGATTCACTGCAAATGGACACATGTAATGCGGGTTAATAGTCTGAAAAGTAGCAGTGTGTTTCACAGGTGTGGACACGTTGGTCCTTACTCAGCTGTGATTCACTGCATACAGACACATGTAATGCAGGTTAATAGTCTGCGAAGTAGCAGTGTGTTTCACAAGAGTGGATACATTGGTCCTTACTCAGCTGTGATTCACTGAAAATGGACACGTAATGCAGGTTAGTAGTCTGCGAAGTAGCAGTATGTTTCACAGGTTTGGACACATTCGTCCTACACATGTAATGTAGGTTAGTAGTCTGCAAACTAGCAGTATGCTTCAAAGGTGTGGAAACATTGGTCCTTGCTCAGCTGTGATTCACTGCATACAGATACAGACACATAATGCAGGTTAGTAGTCTGCAAAGTAGCAGTGTGTTTCACAGGTGTGGACACATTGGTCCATACTCATCTGCGGTTCACTGCAAACAGACACATGTAATGCAGGATGGTAGTCTGTGATGTAGCAGTATGTTTCACAGGTGTGGATACATTGGTCCTTACTCAGCTGTGATTCACTGCAGACAGACACATTTAATGCAAGTTGGTAGTCTGTGAAGTAGCAGTATTTTTCACAGGTGTGGACACATTGGTCCTACACAAGTAATGCAGGTTAGGCGTCTGCAAAGAAGCAGTATGTTTCACAGGTGTGGACAGATTGGTTCTTTCTCAGCTGTGATTCACTGGAAACAGACACATGTAATGCAGGTAAGTAGTCAGTGTAGTAGCAGTATGTTTCACAGGTGTGGATGCATTGGTCCTTACTCAGCTGTGATTCACTGCAGATGGACACATGTAATGCAAGTTAGTAGTCTGCAAAGTAGCATTATGTTTCACAGGTGTGGACACATTGGTCCTTTCTCAGCTGTGATTCACTGCAAATGGACACATGTAATGCGGGTTAATAGTCTGAAAAGTAGCAGTGTGTTTCACAGGTGTGGACACGTTGGTCTTTACTCAGCTGTGATTCACCGCAAAGGACACATGTAATGCGGGTTAATAGTCTGCAAAGTAGCAGTGTGTTTCACAGGTGTGGACACGTTGGTCCTTACTCAGCTGTGATTCACTGCATACAGACACATGTAATGCAGGTTAATAGTCTGCGAAGTAGCAGTGTGTTTCACAAGAGTGGATACATTGGTCCTTACTCAGCTGTGATTCACTGAAAATGGACACGTAATGCAGGTTAGTAGTCTGCGAAGTATCAGTATGTTTCACAGGTGTGGACACATTGGTCCTACACATGTAGGTTAGTAGTCTGCAAACTGGCAGTACGTTTCAAAGGTGTGGATACATTAGTCCTTACTCAGCTGAGATTCACTGCATACAGATACAGACATGTAATGCAGGTTAGTAGTCTGCGAAGTAGCAGTATGTTTCACAGTTGTGGACACATTGGTCCTACACATGTAATTCAGGTTATGAGTCTGTCTATTAGCAGTATGTTTCACAGGTGTGGACACATTGGTCCATACTCGACTATGATTCACTGCAAATGGACACAGGTAATGCAGGTTAGTAGTCTGCAAAGTGGCAGTATATTTCACAGGAGTGGATGCATTGGTCCTTACTTAGCTTTGATTCACTGCAAACAGACACATGTAATGCAGGTTAGGAGTCTGCGAAGTAGCAGTATGTTTCACAGGTGTGGACACATTGGTCCATATTCAGCTATGATTCACTGAAAACAGACATATAATGCAGTTTAGGAGTCTGCGAAGTAGCAGTATGTTTCACAGGTGTGGACACATTGGTCCATATTCAGCTTTGATTCACTGCAAACAGACACATGTAATGCAGGTTAGTAGTCTGCAAAGTGGCAGTATATTTCACAGGAGTGGACGCATTGGTCCTTACTTAGCTTTGATTCACTGCAAACAGACACATGTAATGCAGGTTAGGAGTCTGCGAAGTAGCAGTATGTTTCACAGGTGTGGACACATTGGTCCATATTCAGCTTTGATTCACTGCAAACAGACACATGTAATGCAGGATGGTAGTCTGCGATGTAGCAGTATGTTTCACAGGTGTGGATACATTGGTCCTTACTCAGCTGTGATTCACTGCAGACAGACACATTTAATGCAAGTTGGTAGTCTGTGAAGTAGCAGTATTTTTCACAGGTGTGGACACATTGGTCCTACACAAGTAATGCAGGTTAGGCATCTGCAAAGAAGCAGTATGTTTCACAGGTGTGGACACATTGGTTTTTTCTCAGCTGTGATTCACTGGAAACAGACACATGTAATGCAGGTAAGTAGTTTGTGTAGTAGCAGTATGTTTCACAGGTGTGGATGCATTGGTCCTTACTCAGCTGTGATTCACTGCAGATGGACACATGTAATGCAAGTTAGTAGTCTGCAAAGTAGCATTATGTTTCACAGGTGTGGACACATTGGTCCTTTCTCAGCTGTGATTCACTGCAAATGGACACATGTAATGCGGGTTAATAGTCTGAAAAGTAGCAGTGTGTTTCACAGGTGTGGACACGTTGGTCCTTACTCAGCTGTGATTCACCGCAAATGGACACATGTAATGCGGGTTAATAGTCTGCAAAGTAGCAGTGTGTTTCACAGGTGTGGACATGTTAGTCCTTACTCAGCTGTGATTCACTGCATACAGACACATGTAATGCAGGTTAATAGTCTGCGAAGTAGCAGTGTGTTTCACAAGAGTGGATACATTGGTCCTTTATCAGCTGTGATTCACTGAAAATGGACACGTAATGCAGTTTAGTAGTTTGCGAAGTAGCAGTATGTTTCACAGGTTTGGACACATTCGTCCTACACATGTAATGTAGGTTAGTAGTCTGCAAACTAGCAGTATGTTTCAAAGGTGTGGATACATTGGTCCTTGCTCAACTGTGATTCACTGCATACAGATGCAGACACATAATGCAGGTTAGTAGTCTGCAAAGTAGCAGTGTGTTTCACAGGTGTGGACACATTGGTCCATACTCAGCTGTGATTCACTGCAAACAGACACATGTAATGCAGTTTAGTAGTCTGCGAAGTAGCAGTATGTTTCACAGGTGTGGACACATTGGTCCTACACATGTAGGGCAGGTTATGAGTCTGTCAATTAGCAGTATGTTTTACAGGTGTGGATACATTGGTTCATACTCATCTATGATTCACTGCATACAGATACAGACACATGTAATGCAGGTTAGTAGTCTGCGAAGTAGCAGTATGTTTCACAGGTGTGGACACATTGGTCCTTACTCAGCTGTGATTCACTGCAAACAGACACATTTAATGCAGGTTAGTAGTCTGCGAAGTAGCAGTGTGTTTCACAGGTGTGGACACATTGGTACTACACATGTAATGCAGGTTAGGAATCTGTGAAGTAGCAGTATGTTTCACAGGTGTGGACACATTGATCCTTACTCAACTGTGATTCACAGCAAACAGACACATGCAATGCAGGTTAGTAGTCTGTGAAGTGGCAGTATGTATCTGTCAAAAGATTTTAATACTCTTAACATATACTGGAAGAATCATGCAGCTAAAAGGTAGGCCAAAAAAGATTTTATTTTACATGCATGGAGACATGCTACAATGTACATGGTATGTCAGCAGTCTAATTTCTGTACACTTTACATGGGTTTTTATACCCTCTTCTACACATACACAGCAGCTGGTTACTAGACAAGGAATTTCAGTCAAGGCTATAAATTCACTCACTGGAGCCTTAGATGGTCAAAAGTCAGACACAAGATAAGTTGGTGCCTACATCAAGGTAACATCTATGCATTCCTCCTTGGTCAGAGGTCAGTCCCAAGATAGGCCTGTGCCTGGACCAAGGTAACATCTGTGCATTCCTTTCTGGTCAGCAAATTCCTTACAAAAAAAACAACTCATTTTAGCTTATTTCATTGCACGCAATGCAGTTTCACATTTTAACCCTTCCTATACAGGATGCAAAGATGTTGAACACAAAGATTCTTACTACATTTCCCCCTAACAACACTTTGTATCACCAGTAATACTTTTTATTCATACAGTTGTTCGCATGATTCATTTTCTGTATATTCAGAATAATAAGCTTTAGTTGCATTGGCAGACAATACACTTGATATTATCATTCGGATGCAAGGAATGCAGCAACAACCCAACAGTAGGAATATAATGGCACCAACACATACAGCAATTAAGAAATTCATGAGTACTGTTCCCCAATTCCCAAACCAATTTTGGAAAAAGTCAGTCAATGGATTCTGTCCTGGCCTTGTAAGTTCAGAAACTTGTTGTAAGATCTCCAAATGACTGTCTATATCATGCTCATTGTCTGGAATAAAAGAACAACACTCCTCCTGGATAAGAGCGCAAGTACCTCCTTTTGCCGCTACGGTGAAATCGAGTGCCATACGATTCTGCAACACTACAGTCCTCATTGCAGTTAACTCATCCGTCACCAATTCTAGCGCAGAAAAAGTTGCATTGCTCAGAGTTTCTAACAGTTTTGACAGTTTTCTGAGCTCCCAAATAGATTTTACTGTCCCATAAGCTGGAAGAATACCAGCCCAAGAAATAATATCATCGCCCAAGTTCATGTGTGACAGCTCCTTGCTGCTACTATGGGCCAAATTGTGGTGATAGATCCAGGATGCATCAACATTACCTACAGGATTAACAGGTTTATTAACAGCATGTACATTTCGTATTTTACCTTGGGGAAGAGAAAATGTATGTCTTATAGCTGGTGCTAAATAACCCAAAAAACAACTGCCTGACCAATTCCTTGGTAACCATTTGTATGCTTTCCTACCACAGATAAAATAACAATCATTTACTTTAAGTGTAATATTGACTGGAACAGAATGATTTCCTTTATCTTGCAGCCCTTTAAACAACAGATCATACACAGATAACATTTTTCAAAGAAACTTGTGTCATTAATAAGCCCTGTACTATTAATAAGCACTTTTATGGGCTTGAAACTCGTTGCACAGTGTCCATCTATTGTACAGTTATGAATTATGTTTACATTACACTGACTCCATCCAACCTTAATCTTGCCCCCTCTTTGGAAGCATACAGTTCCATTCTGGCGACCCATGAGGGGTAATGCTATTTTGTCCTTTAAGGCTACCTCTGAAGTTTCAAATAGTAAATTAGTCCATGTATCATTTGCCCCCAAAGGGACTGTACCTAAAATTAGACCACCATGTACAGTAGGAATAGCCGTGCATATCCAACAATTTGAAACATTAAAAGATAGAGCATATGCATACTTAATAGCTTGGTATGTATTAAAAGGTGGATGCCAGGCCGTATTTTCATCTCTCTTTACTTGGCTAGTCTTGTTTGAAAATAAAACTGGCCAAAACAGAAAAGTAACAATCACACTTATTAACAACAAAATTATTTTGGAATGCTTTGGTGGGAAAGGCTGCTCCCTTCCGGTATTTTTTTTGCATTGCTACAATAGTCAGATTTTTATACAAAACAAGATTACTACTAATCAGTGTTCCTCAGGGGAACCCAAATCTTTGTGCAGTTCAAACTGTTTCACTACTTTGCAATGTGTCAGGTGGATCCACGAGCTTCTTTCCTTTATTCAAACTGCTGTGGGTGTCGAAATCAAAACCTGGTATGGACCGTCCCACTTCGGTGAGGCCCACGTTTTCCTCTTGACAATTTTAATCCATACCCACTCGCCAGGCTTCACTTCCAGGATCCTGTTGTTCTTCTGATCTGAAAAGCAATCATTCATTAGAGAAGCGTTAGTTCTGGTCAGCAATTTCCTCATGTAATCTGCTATCTCTTCACCCCCCTCACATTCCGCAGGCAAAAGACCTCGCCACTGCGGGACGTAATAAGGTCCCCCATATAGTAGTTCAAATGGTGTGACCCCTTTTGAGGTGGGAGTGGTACGCATTGACAGGAGTGCCAGAGGTAAGCAGTTTATCCAAGACTGATGTGTCTCGGCCATGAGTTTACGTAAGTTGCCTTTGAGAATGCCATTATGGCGTTCAACCAACCCTGCTGACTGTGGGTGGTAGGCACAATGGTGTTTTAACTCAATTTGAAAAATGGCAGCCAGCTTTTGAATAACTTGGTTTACGAAATGTGTACCATTATCAGAATAGATGCGTGTAGGTAGCCCAAAATGAGGGATAATGTTATTTGTAAGGGCCTTGGCTACCGACAGTGCATCTGGGTGTGCTACCGGAAAAGCTTCTACCCATTTTGTAAAAGCATTAATAATGACTAACACAAATCGCTTCTGTTGAACAGGAGTTAGTTCAATAAAATCCATACAGATTGTGTGAAATGGATACGGAGGCAGCGGGAAAGCTGCTGGGGTGATCTGCACCCCACCACCATGGTATCGTGCACAAAGCAGGCACGATAAACAGAATTGTTTGGTGTACGCTATAAAGCCCTTGGTCCAGAAAATTCGCTGGATCATTTGTACCATGGCAGCAGGGCCCAGGTGCGATGGGCCGTGCGTCACTAATGAGGCATACCTAAAAAGGTTCGCTGGCAAAACATACTTGTCATTTGGACCTACAAAAACTCCCTGCTTCTGAATAGCCCCATATTTAACCCATCGCTGTTTTTCCTGAACTGTACTAAGTTTTTGCATTACCTGTAAAGTTTGTAGATCAAATTTATCTGTAGGGTGAAGTTCCTTTTGTGTGGTCTCGAGTGCAAAAGTAGAGGTTAAGGCTATACTTTTTGCAGTTTTGTCAGCTAGTGCATTTCCAAGTGATACTGGATCCTTGGCATTTGTGTGTGCGACTTACAGATGGCCAATCCCCATGGCAGTTGGACAGCTTGTAAGAGGCTAAGGATTAAATCCTTGTGGGTTATTTCCTTTCCTGAGGCCGTAACCATTCCCCTATTTTTCCACTGCTGTGCAAAGACATGGACAGTGGAAAAAGCATACTGACTATCTGTGTAGATAGTAACTGCCTTATCCTTGGAAATGGTGCATGCTCTGGTCAAAGCAATCAATTCAGCCGCCTGTGTGGACAGGTTTCTGGGGAGAGGTTTTGCCTCTAGTACCTTAGTCTTAGTTGTGACTGCATAACCCACTTGTGTAATACTTGCCTCATTCTTACGTGCTGACCCATTTACAAACAGGGTCCAATCTGAATTTGCCAAAGGTTGATCCTTAAGGTCTGGTCTTGGTAAGACATTAGAGTGTATTAAGTCTAAACACACGTGAGGGGCACCGTCATCAGCTGTAGGTAACAGCGTGGCTGGATTAAGAATTGTGCATCACTCAATGGTCATGTGTGGCTGTGATAACAACGTTGTCATGCAGGATAAGTGTCTGCTAGGAGAGAGAAAGGTAACTTTATTCTGTAGAAGTATTACCGTGACAGAGTGCGGTACTCGTAAGGTAAGGTCATGAAACAAAACTAGGGTTGCAGACGCCTGCACGGCCAGTGCAGCTGCGACTACTGCTTGTACACAGTGTGGCAACGATTGTGCCACTGTGTCCAATTTACTGGAATAAAAAGCTAATGGTCTCAACTTATCCCCATAAGTTTGCAACAGAACCGATGTCATAAAGCCCTGCTTACAATCTACTCTCTGAACAAAAGGTTTTGTATAGTCAGGGAAGCTAAGTGTTGCAGATCCTGCTATCAATTGTTTTACCCTAGTAAATGCCTGTATTGCCTTATTTGTCCATTTCAGCACATCATGTGCTGCCATGGGAAGTGCGAAAATAAGTTCCGAAAGTGAACTTACTTCCTCTGCAAAGTTGGGAATCCAACTACTTCAAAAATTTGTTATTTCTAAAAATGACATCATTTCTTTTTTCGTACTGGGCATTGGTGCCTGTAAAATAGCTTCTTTTCTACAGCTATCTAGTTGTCTACCAGCATTTGAAATGGTATAGCCTAGATATCGTACTTCAGTTTTACAAAATTGTAATTTAGATTTGTTTTCCTTATGTCCCTCTTTCGCCATGAAATGCAATAACCGAATAGTTTCGGACTCACAGACAGCCTCCGTGGGTGCAGCCAGTAAGATGTCGTCCACATACAGTAGTAGATGACAGCCATGCTCTGGTTGAAACTGTGCCAGGTTTGTCGACATTTCTAGCGAAAAGATTGTAGGACTTTCACAATATCCCTGCGGCAGTCGTGTATATGTGTACCGCTTGCTCATAAACGTAAAGGCGAACCAAAACCTACTATTTTCCTGTAGAGGAATGGAAAAGAATGCGTTACTAATATCAATGACAGAAAAATACTTATATGTGGGAAGAACATTATTTAACAAAACAGATGGATCTGGGACCATAGGAGCCCTTGGCACCACAGCAGCATTCACAGCCTGCAGATCCTGTACCATTCTCCAGGTCCCGTCCGGTTTTCTTACTGGGAACAAGGGTGTGTTACACTGCGAATCTGTGCATGGAATTAAAACCCTAGCTCATAGTAGAGCCGTGATCACTGGTAGAATGCCTTCTTCTGCCTTTTTACTTAATGGATACTGACGCCTGTGAGGTCTAAAATCGGATTTTAGAATTATTTTAACCTATATTGCTGATTTTATTAGCCCAATGTCATGTTGCCCACGGGACCATAAGGAGTCTGGCACTGTTTGTAACTTTAATTCTTCCTGCGGGGTTAGGAGATATAGTCAGAATGGCCCTCCCCCGGGTGGCGTTAGCCTGTCTTCGTGGAGGTGCACTGTTGGTCTAGCCTGGGTGACCCAATTTAGTCTTTGTACCTGAACTCCTTTACATGCCAATTGTTTTGGCGTCATTTTAGCCCATTCAGTAACTTTTCTCCCCACCAGATACCATGCCATTTGTTCTTACCTTGTTACAGAGACATGGGCGATAGAATTATTGCGAAAAAGTAACTGCATATCTTTTGTAAGACTGCATGTAACTGCAGAGTTTCCTGATTTATCCCAATAGAGATTTTGTAACAGGATTTTTGTGACCTTGTGTTTAAAGAATTGCTCTTCATATTTGTCGTCTGGTCCTACATACTTTCTGTAATACATTGTACAGTGCAGTTGTTTAGCTACCAATGGCGGTTGTGTGCCATATTTGCTTAAGGCCAAATTAGTTAGCTCATTTACTACATTTTGTGGTCCAGTTTCGACAAGATCATTACTGTACCAGTAGTGTAAATCACCCTGCCTCACCTGTAACATAACATCTTGAATTTCTACTCGTTTGGCTAGAATCCCTGATGCAGTCGGCACAGCTGCTATGCCGAACACGTGCATTAAATTTCTTCCTAATAAGTTTACAGGGCAAATTTTGGAGACAATGACTTGAAACCTGATAGTTTGGTTAGTTTTAGGGTCCATGAACCATAAGGGTTTAGATAGTGGTTCCTTATAAATGCGGCCATTTGCTGCCTTGACTAATACATAGTCATCAGAAGTTACATCGAATGGCACTGCAGAATTTTTTAGCAGGGTCCTGGAGGCCCCTGAATCACACAAAAATTCTACATCCTTTTATTTTACTTGAAGTGTGATTATCGGTTGTGCTTCTAGCTGCATAGTTACAGCCAGCGCTGTTAAATTAACAACCTGATATTCGCCTTTGTCTGAAAAGTCAGTCATTTCATTCTCCCATCCTGCACATTCTCCCTTACCCTCTTTGTTTACGTCCTCAAAAGCTTCCTTTTCACTCTGCCTTATTGAGTCTGGCCCATTAGCCTTTTTGTCCGGGTTTGATTTACCTCTACCACCATCATATAGTCATGCTGACTCGTGATTCGAGGTGGTTTTAGTTCTTTCAGAAGACCGGCAATCCCTCGCAAAATGTCCCTTTTTACCACATTTGAAACATTCTCCTCTTTTCTGTCTGCCTTCATAATCTTCGGAATGTCCCACATTCCCTCTTCCTCTGCCCCTGCCTCTGCCCCTTCCTCTACCCCTGTTAGTCGGACCTTGCAGTAGCATAAGTGTCCCATCTTCACTCACCGTAAAGGTTTGAGCTTGTTTCCTTTTCCTTTCTTCTAAATATTTTTTTGCATGTCTTGCATACTCCAGTAAGGGTTGCAGATGTGCCGTCCTATGGTCTATCATATGTTTTTGAATGAAGTTACTGATTGCAGTTCTACATCCTTTTAAAAAGGCATTTTTTAACTGTTGTTCATAAGGTGAATCATTTTTTTGATCGGGTGGTTTGTTCATTCCACTATGGTTATCAAAGCACTGGGTAAGTCTCTGCAAATAGTTGTCTACTTTTTCATCGTCTGCTTGTACATATCTATTGATACAGGTCCAGTCTGCCCTAGGCTTCCATTTATCCATAATACGGGTTAGTAAATCCTTAACCTGCTTTTGGCATGAGTCTGAATTGTAGGCAAGTGGTCTATCGTCTTCCCTGGTTATGGGGTTCCAGTCCCCACAGACGAGGTGCCAGTCGGGACCCAAAATTTGTCGAACTACTTGTTCCGTTTCTACGGTATTTAGCTTACAACTTTTTATCATGCCTGCGATATCGTCACAAAACTTGGTCATATCTAACCTAGGGTGTAGTATTCCTTCTACAGCTTTTCGAATGTCCTCCCGCGTCCAGGGTCGATAGACTAAAATGGTGGGACCCTGTCCAGACGTACCCGCTTGCGGATTTGCAACTTTTATGAGGGGATACTCTGTGGACGCCGAATTGACTTCGGCTTTTTTTTGTGTCCATTCTGATGTATCTATATTACGGCTCCGGAGTTTCAGGGTTTTACCTACTTGTTTTGTCAGTACTACGGGGGGGGGGTACAGTTTTATCCTGATTCTCTGTGTCATCTTCCTGATACTGGGGTGGACTAACCCTGTCTTTAGTGATGTCAGGATACAAGGGTGGGGCTGTTGGTTTACGACAGACAATAGATGTTTCGTCATCTTCTTTGTGGACAAAAAATACACCTTTTGCACTCAAGCCACTACTTCCCTTATTTGAAAATTGTTCCTTATATCTCTTATTAGCTTCCTCTAACCATTTCTGTGCTTGAGGAAATCCTACCTTTTTTTGTTTCTTAACCTTACCTCCTGTATCCCTGCGCAGGTCTCTCACTAGATTTTGACATTCTGATCTATTTAAGGTACCACTAAACCCATAAGTTTTCTTCCATTTTTTCATATATTTCAAGTTTTTCGGATGTAATTTAAACATATATTCCTCATCCTCAGTCCTTTTATTTAAGCAGCCCTTACTAACACAACAACTGCTTCCTATTCCCATTTGTCTTATTTAAAAGAAAAACTGTTTCCTTTTTCCTGAGATCTCTACCGGTCTTTTGTAAAATTTTAAACAAAAGAAATTCCTTTATGACTAGTCCCTTAAAAAAACTTTTACAAATAAAAAAGCTTACCTTACTGCAGATCTTCCGCCCTCGTTCGTCACCGTCCCACGGATCGAATCTAAGAGTGACTGGCCTCTACTTACGACTTCTTCGTCTTAGGTCTTTCCATTCAAGGGAGCCCAAGATTCATTCTCCCCTTCCTGTACAGGTTTTTCAGCCCCTCTTATGCGATTCGTACCGTGAAGAGGTGGCCCCACGTTGGGCACCAGAAATATCAAAAGATTTTAATACTCTTAACATATACTGGAAGAATCACGCAGCTAAAAGGTAGGCCAAAAAAGAGTTTATTTTACATGCATGGAGACATGCTACAACGTACATGGTATGTCAGCAGTCTAATTTCTGTACACTTTACATGGGTTTTTATACTCTCTTCTACACATACACAGCAGCTGGTTACTAGACAAGGAATTTCAGTCAAGGCTATAAATTCACTCACTGGAGCCTTAGATGGTCAAAAGTCAGACACAAGATAAGTTGGTGCCTACATCAAGGTAACATCTATGCATTCCTCCTTGGTCAGAGGTCAGTCCCAAGATAGGCCTGTGCCTGGACCAAGGTAACATCTGTGCATTCCTTTCTGGTCAGCAAATTCCTTACAAGAAAAACAACTCATTTTAGCTTATTTCTTTGCACGCAATGCAGTTTCACATTTTAACCCTTCCTATACAGGATACAAAGATGTTGAACACAAAGATTCTTACTACAGTATCACAGGTGTGGACACATTGGTCCATACCCAGCTGTGATTCACTGCAGACAGACACATGTAATGCAGGTTAGTAGTCTGTGAAGTGGCAGTATGTTTCACAGGTGTGTACACATTGGTCCATACTCATCTGTGATTCACTGCATACAGACACATGTACTGCAGGTTAGTAGTCTGCGAAGTAGCAGTATGTTTCACAGGTGTGGACACATTGGTCCTTACTCAGCTGTGATTCACTACAGAGAGACACATGTAATGCAGGTTAGTAGTCTGTGAAGTGGCAGTATGTATCACAGGTGTGGACACATTGGCCCATACTCAGCTGTGATTCACTGCAGACAGACACATATAATGCAGGTTAGCAGTCTGTGAAGTGGCAGTATGTTTCACAGGTGTGTACACATTGGTCCATACTCAGCTGTGATTCACTGCATACAGACACATGTACTGCAGGTTAGTAGTCTGCGACGTAGCAGTATGTTTCACAGGTGTGGACACATTGGTCCTTACTCAGCTGTGATTCACTACAGAGAGACATGTAATGCAGGTTAGTAGCCTGTGAAGTGGCAGTATGTATCACAGTTGTGGACACATTGGTCCTTACTCAGCTGTGATTCACCACAAATGGACACATGTAATGCAGGTGAGGAGTCTGCAATGTAGCAGTATGTTTCACAGGTGTGGACACATTGGTACTACACATGTAATGCAGGTTAGTAGTCTGCGAAGTAGCAGTATGTTTCACAGGTGTGGACACATTGGTCCTTACTCAGCTGTGATTCACTGCAAACAGAAACATGTAATGCAGGTTAGTAGTCTGCAAAATAGCAGTATGTTTCACAGGTGTGGACACATCAGTACTTACTCAGCTGAGATTCACTGTAATCAGACACATGTAATCCAGGTTAGTAGTCTGCAAAGTATCAGTGAGTTTCACAGGTGTGGACACATTGGTACTACACATGTAATGCAGGTTAGGAATCTGTGAAGTAGCAGTAAGTTTCACAGGAGTGGACACATTGGTCCTTACTCAACTGTGATTCACAGCAAACAAACACATGTAATGCAGGTTAGTAGTCTGTGAAGTGGCAGTATGTATCACAGGTGTGGACACATTGGTCCATACTCAGCTGTGATTCACTGCAGACAGACACATGTAATGCAGGTTAGTAGTATGTGAAGTGGCAGTATGTTTCGCAGGTATGTACACATTGGTCCATACTCAGCTGTGATTCACTGCATACAGACACATGTACTGCAGGTTAGTAGTCTGCGAAGTAGCAGTGTGTTTCACAGGTGTGGACACATTGGTCCTTAGCTGTGATTCATTAAAGAGAGACACATGTAATGCAGGTTAGTAGTCTGTGAAGTGGCAGTATGTATCACAGGTGTGGACACATTGGACCTTACTCAGCTGTGATTCACTACAAATGGACACATGTAATGCAGGTTAGGAGTCTGCAATGTAGCAGTATGTTTTACAGGTGTGGACACATTGGTACTACACATGTAATGCAGGTTAGTAGTCTGCGAAATAGCAGTATGTTTCACAGGTGTGGACACATTGGTACTACATATGTAATGCAGGTTAGTAGCCTGCAAAGCAGCTGTATATTTTACAGGTGTGAATACATTGGTTCTTACTCAGCTGTGATTCACTGCAAACAGAAACATGTTCATAAGTTCATAGGTTCATAGGTTTATACTAGGCTATCTGCCCTAAGGCATTTATAAGCCTAGCCCAAAGATATGTGGCTTACGCCACCCCTTATGTTAGAAATAATGTGCCCATTAGTTTGTTGTGCCTCTGTCCAGCAGTGACACAGAGATGATTCCCGGGGTAAACCTACGATCTCCCATCCACCGGTCAAGATTTCTCTTGAACAGAGCCAGTGAGGTGCTCTGCCTCACATGGACCGGGATTTTATTCCACAGCATGGGGAGTCTCTGGGTGATAAATCTATCCCTCCAGCATATCCTATTTATATCCATGCTAAGGTTTAAGTCACTTGCTCTAGTGGTTCTGGTGGATTTGGATTTTTTGAGGTGGAGCATGTCCATTAATTCCGGGTTGGTCATGGCCTTGTATGTCAGGCACAGGTCACCTCTGAGCAGACGGTATGCAACTGAATAGAGTTGGAGTTTCTTCAGTCTGGCAGTATATGACAGGTTTTGGAGTCCCTTTATCCTTTTGGTGAGGAACTTTTGGGGTCTCTCCAATTGCTGCAGGTGTCGGGTGAGATACATCCCGAATGGGGCATTGTACTCGATCATTGGTCTGATAAGTGAAGAGTACAGGGGAACAATGACCTCACTTGATCTGGATGTGAATCCCTTCATGATCAGATGGGCAATGTAGAAGGTCTTTCACACCACTTTAGCAACGTGATTGTCAAACGAGAGGCCACTGTCAACCTGGGTACCCAGGTCCCTGATAACCTCTTCTGTGCTTAGTGGGTTGCCACCTATATGGTAGCTTGGGGTTACCTTGTTTTTCCTGAAGCGTATGACTATACACTTTTTTGCATTTAACTTCAGGCCATGGCTCTGGCACCAGCTATCAGTTTCCGTGAGACCCCTCTGAAGGATGTCTGTGTCAGATGTACTATCCACTATGGCACCCAGTTTGCAGTCATCCGTAAACTTTGTCAGCCATAGTCCTCCTATGTTTGCCTGTACTTCTGAGAAGTAGATGCCGAACAATAGGGGGCCAAGGACTGAGCCCTGTGGGACACCACTTGTAACCAGCTTGGAGTCTGACATGGCTCCAGCAACTCTAACCCTGTGGGTTCTGTCCTTTAGCCAGTTTGCAACCCATCTTGTGACATATGGGTTTACATTTAAGCTGGTAAGTTTCTCTATGATACCAGAGTGGGGTATTGTGTCGAAAGCTTTTGCAAGGTCAAGGTAGGCTGTATGGACTGCCTTTCCCTCATCAATGGCCTTGGTAACTGTTTCGAAGAAGTCGACCAAGTTCAAAAGGCAAGATCTGCCCTTGACAAAGCCAAACTGGGTTGGGTCCAAGATCTGCAAGTCCCCTATGTCCTTGTTTATGAGTTCCATTATGATCCTCTCCATAGCTTTGCAGACCAGGCTTGTTAAGCTTATGGGGCGGTAATTACCAGGGTCTGTAGAGGCACCGCCTTTGTGGAGTGGGACCACAGTTGCCGTACGCCACTCCTTGGGCACATAACCTGTGGTAAGGCTAAGATTAAACAGCTGCCTTATGTGCGGGTTTAGTTCTTCATTGAGTTCATGTAGCACACAGCCGGGGACACCATCCGGTCCCATTGATGCTGTGTTTTTAGCTTTAGAGAGAGAGCAGCTTTCACCTGCGCATTTGAGATGTCTGGGAGGCTACACTCTGTTGGGATAGTTATCTCTCCTTTGGGGGGGGGGGTGAAGTTTGCGCTGAACCTGTCTGCCAGTATGTTGGCAATGTCTGTGGGTTCAGTGATTTTTGTATCATTTTGGACTAATTCTGAGCATATCTGGGAGTTTCCACCCAGGTTTCTGACATAGCTGAAGAAGGCCTTATGATTGTCTTTGAATCTATGGCAATTTTTTTCTCAAAGTTGGCCTTGGATGATTTTATGAGGGATCGTAGTTTCTTGCTAGTACTGATCAAAGATGCCTTCCCTTTTGGGATTTTGCTCTATCATGTAATAGCTTTCTCCTCTTATTGTAAGGTTTGTTTATGGCTGGGGTCCACCAGACTGGACGTTTGCCCTTGGTGGAAAGAGTCTTGGTTTTATTTGGGATTGCCTGATCCATGCAGTCCTGAAGGTGTTCATAGAAGGCATTTGTAAGGGCTTCCGCAGCTTGGGTTGTGGTTTCCATTGGCTCGGGGGCCTTGAAGGATACCACACCTGTCTTCAGTAGTTTGAAGTTTGCTTTAGAGTAGTTCTTCACTGTGGTCTTTTTTGTTTGGGGTGGGGGCGGGATGTGGATTTCTAGTGAGATTAGTTTATGATCTGATCTCACCAAAGAGGGATATACTTCCGGTGTGGAGCATTTTGTCCCCATGTTTGTGATGATGAGATCTAGTATATTTTCTCCTCTTGTGGGGCGGTGACTAGTTGTTCCATGGCATTTGAATTTATGAACTCCAGGAACCTTTGGGCTAGAAAGTTGGGGCTTGAGTAATGTTCCCAGTCTATATTCGGGTAGTTGAAGTCACCCAATATAATAGTGTTTGGTGATACATTTATACCCTCCAGTGTCTTCAGGAAGGCTGTGTGGGTTTCCTGAGTTTGAGAGGGTGGCCTGTAGCATGCTACAAATTGTAGAGCAGTTTTGCCTATGGTTAATTGCACCTGGATGGTTTCCGATGCTTCGTGCGTAGCCACCAACCTGGAGGTGTGGGTATCCTTGATGAATATGGATACACCCCCTCCTTTTGTGGTATGGTCCGGGTTTTGGGGCCGGAACGCATGATATGAGGTAAAACCTGATAGTGCCGGGTGCTCTCAGGAGCCTTGAACCAGGTTTCAGTCACAGCACAGACATCGATGTTCTCCATACTGAGAAGGGCCTCGAGTGCGTGCATTTTGAGATTTAGACTTCTGGCATTGAGCAGCATTACCCTTAGTTTCTTCCCGTTTTTGTTTTCTAGGGTGGTAGGTTTAGAATTTGAGCCTTGCCTAAAAAAGGCACTGTGGGGGTGGCAAGAGCCTTAGCCAATATCCGGAATCCCAGGGGTGACAGGTGCAAGCCGTCCCTTGCAAAGCAGCGTGGCTTGTCAAGCATGTCATCCCAAGCAGACAGACACTGGATCCCCTTTGAATGACACCAGAAATTAAGCCAGTTGTTAAAGCTGATCATCTTGTCACTATATTGTGGCATCATTCGTGGTGAAGGAGGGATACTGCTCGGGGTCAGGGTCATACCTGCCAGGGCTACATAATCAGAGAGCTCCTCTATGTCTCTTTTCATGTAGTCCAGGGAGGTACGTCTCAGGTCGTTCACACCAGCATAGACAATGACTGTGTCATACTTGTACTTGCTGTGGAGTGACCTGAGTGCTTGTGTTATGTGGCGGATTCTAGCGCCCGATAGGCAGCTTACCGTGACCTTCTCCTTGTTCAGCCTGGTGAGTGGGACGTCAGTGTGTCTGACTATGGAGTCACCTATGACAAGTATGTTTGGTGTTGTATTTGGCCTTAAGGGCAGTGACTGCTTTGCACACTGATTTTGTTTTTTATGTGTTTGTGTGGTGTCTTGAGTTTGCAGTTGCTTGGGTGTCTGCTTTGGCGGCCTTTGCTGTTTAGGTAAATTTTTACTCAGAGCCTCCGAGTATGTCTTAGTGTGTTTATGTGTTTGATTCAGTGGTGTGGTTGAGTTATGTGAGACTTGTATTGTGGTGTCTGTAGTTGCCTTCTCCTCCTGCCTGGTCTTGCCAGTCCTGAGTTGAGAGAGCTCAGCCTCCAGTTTGGCTAAATAGCTGCATCTCTCGCAAGTGTTAGTGCTATGTGGGAGGAGGAGAGGGTTGTCCGTGTACATGAGGCAATTGTATCATTGCCTCAGAATTCCCAGATTCACCAACTGGGCAGGAGAGGACGCCAGCATCTGACCCTTCGACATGCTAGAAAGAATTATGAGTTGGTATGAGACAGAAAAGTAGAGGGCTTAGCAGGGAAGTGGGCACTCCTGGGGGGTTTGCAAGTGAGGGATTTGTATAATATAGGAGTGCTTGACCTGCAAAGAAAATGCTTATAAGACAAGGGATATGCTTTTAAGACAAGTGCTGAGCTTTTTGAGAAAAAAAGCAATTAGGAACAAGTGCTGTGCTTTTTAGTGAAGGTGTAAACTGTTTAGGTTCCTAACAGAGCAGTTCTAAGGGAAAAATTGAAGAACAGACTTTATGGAGCCAGAAAAGTTTAACCTTGTTAAACCGGCTGCCCGATGCTGCTCTAGTGGCAACTCCGCTTCATCGGCTAAAGCACGTTAAGTGCTTGATAGCAAGGGCTGGAAAGAAGTAGGAATAGACCCAAAACGGACAATAAAACTACAGTTTCAAGTCAGTAACCACTCCTACGGGGGGGCAGGGAAGCTGCTCAATGTTATTCACTGCCACTGATCAACAGAGAGACTTTCCTTTAGCCCAAGCAAAAATGGCCTCACAGAAACTTACAAACAGTTCAGGAAACAGCAAGCCTGTAACTGAACTTTTTTAAATCTCAGAAAAGTGGGAAAAAGCAAGATTTTTTTTGTTTGTTTTTTCAGAGATAGCAGAGGTTCACAGGTAATATCAAGTTATAACAGTGCAGTAAATGACCCCACACAAGAGTGCTAGGTCAAGGACAGAAAATATGCAAGTTTTGAGAAAAAAAAACGATTTAAAATTAAGTGCAAACAGGAAATTCAGTAAACAACTTTTGGTTGTGCTCTAAATACAGCTACTAATGTAATGCAGGTTAGTAGTCTGCGAACTAGCAGTATGTTTTACAGGTGTGGACACATTGGTTCTTACTCAGCTATGATTCACTGCAAACAGAAACATGTAATGCAGGTTAGTAGTCTGCAAAGTAGCAGTATGTTTCACAGGTGTGGACACATTGGTCCTTACTCAGCTGTGATTCACTGCATACAGATACAGACACATGTAATGCAGGTTAGGAGTCTGCGAAGTAGCATTATGTTTCAGTGGTGTGGACACATTAGTCCTTACTCAGCTGTGATTCACTGCATACAGACACATGTAATGCAGGTTAATAGTCTGCGAAGTAGCAGTATGTTTCACAGGTGTGGACACATTGGTGCTTACTCAGCTGTGATTCACTGCAGACAGATACAGACACATGTAATGCAGGTAAGTAGTCTGCGAAGTAGCATTATGTTTCAGTGGTGTGGACACATTAGCCCTTATTCAGCTGTGATTCACTGCATACAGATACAGACACATGTAATGCAGGTTAGGAGTCTGCGAAGTAGCAGTATGTTGTACAGGTGTGGAAACATTGGTTCATACTCAGCTGTGATTCACTGCATACAGATACAGACACATTTTTTACATTTGTTAACTGGGAGTGTCTGACTGAGCTGAAAAGGCCCTTCTTCAGCAGAGGCCCAGGGAGAAAAGCTCCACAAAGAAAAATTACAGACACATTTAGTTATTTAGACATGATCAGTATACACACAAATTACAATAGACATGTTTTTACAGTGGTATGCAGCACATAAACAGTTACAGTGGAGAGAACAAACAAAAAAATATTAATTTTAAAAATAAAGGTAATTAATAGATTTGCGGTGTACAGCTGAAATTTGGAACATAGGTAAAATACATACATAGTACACAGGTACAGTACATACATTGTAAATTAGCCAGTGTTTGTGAGTAAGAATGAAAACTATTATCTAGTACTCTAGATTTAGTATGTATAAGTTATCCGTTTTCACTAGCCTGGGGTGCAATCATGGTACTGCCAACTTTGCTTGAGATGTTGCCTGATGAGGTCTTTAAAGGAGGCTTTGGATGATGTGTTTTGAATGCTAGTAAGGACAGAGTTCCATTTTTTAGCCACTGAACTACTATATAGTGCATCTCCATAGCTATTGTAGCTTTTAGTGACTTCTAGTAGTAGTTTGCTTGATGATCTATGAGGCCTTTTGGCTGTGCAGGTTAGTAGTCTGCTAAGTAGCAGTATGTTTCACAGGTGTGTACACATTGGTCCATATTCAGCTGTCATTCACTGCAGACAGACACATGTAATGCAGGTTAGTAGTCTGTGAAGTGGCAGTATGTATCACAGGTGTAGACACATTGGTCCATACTCAGCTGTGATTTACTGCAGACAGACACATGTAATGCAGGTTAGGAGTCTGTGAAGTGGCAGTATGTTTCACAGGAGTGGACACATTGGTCCTTACTCAGCTGTGATTCACTGCAGACAGACACATGTAATGCAGGTTAGTAGTCTGTGAAGTGGCAGTATGTATCACAGGTGTGGACACATTGGTCCATACTCAGCTGTGGTTCACTGCAGACAGACACATGTAATGCAGGTTAGTAATCTGCAAAGTAGCAGTATATTTCACAGGTGTGGACACATTGGTCCTTACTCAACTGTGGTTCACTGCAGACAGACACATATAATGCAGGTTAGTAGTCTGTGAAGTGGCAGTATGTATCACAGGTGTGGACACATTGGTCCATACTCAGCTGTGATTCACTGCAAACAGACACATGTAATGCAGGTTAGTAGTCTGCGAAGTAGCAGTATGTTTCACAGGTGTGGACACAATGGTCCTTACTCAGCTGTGAGTTACTGCATACAGACACATGTAATGCAGGTTAATAGTCTGTGAAGTAGCAGTATGTTTCACAGGTGTGGACACATCGGTTCTTACTCAGCTGTGATTCACTGCATACAGATACAGACACATGTAATGCAGGTAAGTAGTCTGTGAAGTAGCATTATGTTTCAGTGGTGTGAACACATTAGTCCTTAATCAGCTGTGATTCAGTGTAAACAGAAACATGTAATGCAGGTTAGTAGTTTGCGAAATAGCAGTATATTTCACAGGTGTGGACACATCGGTTCTTACTCAGCTGTGATTCACTGCAAACAGACACATGTAATGCAGGTTTGTAGTCTGCGAAATAGCAGTATGTTTCACAGGTGTGGACACATCGGTTCTTACTCAGCTGTGATTCACTGTAAACAGACACATGTAATGCAGGTTAGGAGTCTGTGAAGCAGCTGTATGTTTTACAGGTGTGGATACATTGATTCTTACTCAGCTGTGATTCACTGCAAACAGAAACATGTAATGCAGGTTAGTAGTCTGCGAACCAGCAGTATGTTTAACAGGTGTGGACACATTGGTCCTTACTCTGCTGTGATTCACTGCAAACAGAAACATGTAATGCAGGTTAGGAGTCTGCGAAGTAGCATTATGTTTCAGTGGTGTGGACACATTAGTCCTTACTCAGCTGTGATTCACTGCAAACAGACACATGTAATGCAAGATAGTAGTCTGCGATGTGGCAGTATGTTTCACAGTTTTGGACACATTGGTCCTACACATGTAATGCAGGTTAGGAGTCTGCATATTAGCAGTATGTTTCACAGGTGTGGACACATTGGTCCTTACTCAGCTGTGATTCACTGCAAACAGACACATGTAATGCAGGTTAGTAGTCTGTGAAGTAGCAGTATGTTTCACAGGTGTGGACACATTGGTCCATATTCAGCTGTGATTGAAGAGTGCATGGATCGTGCTATCCCAAACAGAACCAATATGCTATCCTCCAAAAAAAGGAAGCCCATCTGGTGGCCCCCTGCCATAAACAAGCTGTACAACAGAAAGAAGAAACTGTTTCAAAATAGAGTAAAATCCCATGAGTGGAGGAGCTCCCTGGTCAGCCTCTGTAAGAAGCTGAGATCCCTTATAAGATCCTCCAAAGCTAGCTATGAAAACAAAATCACTACTAATTCTAAGGACAACCACTAAGCATTCTATAGCTTTGTCAAGAATCTCAATGGCAACACCCAGATCTGCTCTGAGTTTCAGCACAATGGCACAAAAATTACTGAACCAACTGATATTGCCAACATCCTGGTAGATAGGTTCAGTGCTAACTTTACCCCCCACCCCCTAAAGGGCCCATATCTATACAGGAAGAATGCAGAGTCCCTGTAATCACAACTATTCAGGTAAAAGCTGCACTCTCTAAAGGCAAAAACACAGCATCCATGGGACCGAACAACGTCCCAGGCTGTGTTTTACACTAACTTCAGAATTAACTGGCTCCTCAGCTAAGCACCATGTTCAATGATAGCCTCGCATCAGGCTTTGTGCCCACTGGGTGGTGCACAGCAATAGTTATCCCACTCCACAAAGGGGGAGCCGCCACTGATCCCAGGAACTATCGCCCTATTAGTCTGATGAGCCTGTTCTGCAAGTCCATGGAATGAATCATCATGGAACTCATAAACAAAGACATTGGTAACCTCCATACTCTGGATCCCACCCAGTTCGGGCTTGCAAAAGCTATGTCAAACCCAAAGCTGTTGGACATGCGACACCTAAATAAATCCTAATTCCTCCAAGCTACACACTCTAGGGACCTAAACCTTATCACCACAATAAACAGGACATGCTGGAGGGATAGATTCCTGTCCCAGAGACTTCCCATACTCTGGAACAGGCTACCCATCTATGTTAAGCAAAGGTCTTCATTAGCACTCTTCAAGAAAAATCTTGATAAGTGGATGGGAAATAGGAAATACAACCCAGGGATCACTTCTGTGTCTCTGCTCAACAGTGGCACAGGAAAATAACTTTCTTGGGTGGCGTAAGCCAGGGAACCTTGTTGGCTAGGCTTACTTAGGCCCTTGGGCCAATAGCCTAGTACCTACGTATGAACCTATGAAACTATGACTGCATACAGACATGTGTAAAGACTAGGGACTGCAAATTTAACACATTTTCCTCCTTTCATTTCTTAATTGTTTGGTGGGAGATTTCTTTAGAAATAGACAGCACAGTGGTGCTTCAGTTAATGCTGTCACCTTACAGCAAGAGGTTCTCTGGTTTGATTCTCGGCTGGGGTGCCTTCTGTGTGAAGTCTGTATATCCTCTCTGCATTTGTGTGGGTTTTCTCTGGGTACTCTGGTTTCCTCCCATGTTACAAAGACATATCTGAAGTGTTTCTCCCTGGGCCTCCACTGAAATTTGGCTCATTCCAAGTTGGATTTTCCCAGTAAACAAATGTTAAATAAAATAATGTCTACCCAAAATGCATTGGTTTATGTCCTTTCTACAAGTGATATCTGTGTTTGCAAAACTACATTTCTACTCTCTGTTTAACTAGCTGTTATGCCCTGGCTGTAGCTCTATCAGTCTTCCTGTATACAAGAGAATCATATATACCCACAAAGCTTTTTACGCCATTTATTCATTTTTCTGCTGCAGCCATAATTTGTCAGAATGAGTTTATTGTCATCTTGTCTACCTATCTACTTTGCCTGATAAAAAACATCTCTCAAGCCCCCAGTGCATGTTATCATGATTTGGAATTCTCTGCCGTGAGACCTGTTGTACAAACAGTGATCCGAGTCACATGTCTCTTCTCCTTCCCTTCAGTGTGGCACTGGTTTTCACTTCCACATCTAGAGTTCTGACTTTAGCTGATATTTTAGCCTACCATCATACAGCCTGTCAACAATCAGAGCTGTGTCTTGCTTCTCATTAGGTCTCTCAGCATTTAGCAATCCTGAACTGCTTGCTCATCCATCATGAAGGCAGCTGCTGTATTGCGCTTCCCGTCTGTGCCGTTCGATTTTTATCAAACACTCTGCCCCCACCCGACATCATGACAACCAGTCATTATTTCCTATCCACCAGTTTAAACCATTTGACAACTTACTGGTGCATCTTTCTACACTAACTCAGATTCACAACATTCATGATCTCCACAGATACAGCAAGCGGTGTCAGCAGCCCAGACTACGCTGATGTTAAATACACTATGGTGCACAAGGCTCTGTTCAAACATCACAACAAAACCACTCAGAATCAGCAGTTCATGCTTCTGTACAGGTAACCCATTTCATGATGCCACTCCTGGACAGTTATCTCTACCTTTACTCCTTACAGCCTGCTCGTTCACCCATTGCTGACCCTAGACATTGCAAAGCATGCTCCACAGCACTTCTTTAAATCATCCAGTAACTTAGCTAGTGTTGCCTTGCTATAATTCTATTTACTAACAAAGTGAGTGAGCCATTTATATTCACTGCCAGACTCTCCTGAATGTGTTTAGTTTCCCACCTCTGATAACAGGAATTTATTTTTGAATATTAAATTATATTAGACATCAAAACATGATGAAGTTGATGGATAACAACCAGTGCATTGTGTTAAATTTAGAAAAACATGTTTTTAATGGAGCTCTATTCTACATTGACCATATATCCTAGAATTTTACTTCCTTTGTCACTTTTCTGATAGAAAGAGCAGAATGATTTTGTTCAGGTTTTATTATTTCCATGTCTTTCTCAATGACCCCCCATGACAACTTCCCATTTCCTCACACTGCACTAAACTGCACATTCTACAAAGTACTTGAAACTACTTTGTCAGCAGAGCACCGTCACTTATTTCTGTCAAAGCCATTAAGCTCAGTAAAATCCTGTAAACTGTTCTTTGTATTGCCTTTTCACTACGCTTATGGCAAAAAAGCTAATCTGAAGATTAATGCTTGTAATCCAGATGGATGAGGTAGGCCTTGATAAGTAATGCCATCAGTTGCATTAATGAAAGCAATTTGATACACAGAGGAAAAAATAGCATAAATGCACAGTCATGTATTTTTCATAAAGATTATTTAGTAGTTTAAATTATTAGATGGAATTTTCAAAAGGCCCACACTGTTGTCTTCTTTTCAGTTTGTCCTCAGGAGATCTTGTTAACATTTCTACTATTTTATTTTATCAAAATTTATTTTAATTATGTCACCTATATCAGATGGACATGTTCATATTCATTTAATCTGTGTTGCTGAGTAACTTAATTAATTTTGGATGTTTATTGTCAGCGTTAGTGGTGAAAACTTGTGCTTCTAAAATACCTGTTACATGATAAGGAGAAATGCAGGAGTCTGAAAAATATGGACAGAAATGTACCGCTGAGATGAGGGAAGGAAAACAGAATATTTGGCATGAGCGGAGGAAAGTATCTAGAAGTAATTTATCTTGGAGTGTTGGGGATCATTTATCAAGTGCAGAGCTACACAACGTCTGTACATCATTGCTAAGAAACACAATAATTTAATGAACAGATTTTCTTATTCTCATAGGTATGTTTTATATGAACCATCATGTGATACTTTGTGACTTTCCTAAAATATTTTCATGTTCATGGAAAATCCCAGGTATAAATATTTCTAACAGATGGATGCATTTTAACTCACATATTTCAGTTAACTCTAATACCATACTGAAGAAGTGAGAAAAAAATGTTTGTAGGGGCATTTCAGAGCGGTTTTTAAATGGTTTCATGTATATATAAAAGTCTTTCATCAGGATAACATCCAGTAGTAAAAAATATTATGTTCAAGGAACATTGTTCAGGTTAGCTATGCTTTGGAGCAATAAAAAAAAATGTCAAATGAAGTAAGAAAAGCATTTTAAGCGGCTGAGATGGACTTTACTGTTTAAGTTACTAGTTCGTTACTGTGATATATGAAGGTATGTACAAGCTTAGATGGGGAAAGACTTGAACCTGTCAAGTTTATCTGAATAAATGAATAAATAGCATCTGCACAGATGTACCTCCTTCCATACATGCAAGCACACATACCCACTTATGCCAAGACATTTTAAATCTATTTATAGAATTGTAGTTGAACGTGTGGGTACAGTCCAAGGACTCACTAGTTTATCGTTCCTCTCTGAAAAGAGCAGCACATTCGCTTCTGCTGATGTGACTTTCCTTTGTCTCGTTTTTCTTCTTCCGGCTATCTCCTACTATCGTTGTTACAGCTCCGTGTCCGGATGGCATCCCTATTGTCTTTGTCTTCTTGCAGATTGTGTGCACTCAGGATGGCTAGCTTATTTTCAGAAGTCAGATCTTGATGTCTTCTTAATATCCTTGAGGACTTCTTATACACACTGTCTCTCTCTTCTTGGTGTTTTATATCCATCTCCATATTAGAACTCCAGAGCTTCCCAAAATACTTGAGAATCAGTCATGGAAAAGAGTTTGTACTGAGGCAGCAACAATGACAAAATTCACACCCCTGCCTCTGTCTTCTCTGCAATATCACAAATTAACATTATGAATGGAACCAGCTCAAACCCATGCTGTGCCACTCTTGTTACTCTGCCCTCAATAAAAGAAGTCTCAACAACCACTGTTTTTTGAATTACATTATTGAAGATGCTTTCTATCCATGAGTATTTTCTACGTATTCCAGTCCATCTCCGCTTTCTCAGCATCCCTTTGTATAACAGAATCTATTTACTTAACAAAAAATATATACTGTATCTATACATTTCTTTTGTTCAGCCTCCTTAGTTTTTACAATTTGTATTGCATTCTTTTGGAAAGGTCACTAAGTTCTTCAAACTATCCTTTGTCTCATCTGTGAAATTCAAGTTTTAAATGCTTCCGTAGTTCTCCTATTTAGATGTCTTAACATTACTGTTCTGAGGATCAAAACTAGACTGGGATACTAAAAGTTACTGTAGCCTCACATACATCCCATTACCCAAAGACAATACAGTACTATAACTATCTCACCCAGCATATCTGACAGTTCATTCAGAGCACAGGCCAGTTTCACATCAGACGACCTATCCCACCTATCCTGGTTAAATTCAGTTCTTGCTGTTTAATAAGTAGTATAGAAGAAGTCCCCCCCCCCCCATGGAAATGGCTTCCCTTCCTAATGTATTACATTTTCCTTTCTTCTGTCCTGTAAATACTGATGTGAAACAATCATTGCATCAGTTTGTTTTTAAAATTCAGGGATACTTTTTGTCATGAAAACTCCCTTTTTACCTCTGCGATATAGATAAATAAAATGCTCTGTTCATTCTTCATACTTATTTTTTTTGTCAGAATTGGCTGTTACCTCCATACCTCTCAACTGTCCAGAGTTTTGCCACGTATATTTTTGGCCTGTTCCTCATAAAATTGTGGTTTTCTGGCAAATCACTGTCAAATCAATGAGGAATGAGGTCAATAAATTATGGCAAACATACGGGTTTCAGAGTTCATATCCTTCAGAAAATCCACGCTAATGCAAAGCCTCTTAGTCTATCAATGTTCTAAGTTTGTAAGAACAATATTTAAAAAGTATCCCTATTTTTGGGCCATTGACTCCCTTGTTTGTGGCGTTGCCCAAATTTCTTGCTGTAAAAGGTTGAAAGGTATGGTTACCTATCTTTCACTAACCTACAGGCAGCCATTGGAGTCTCAAAAGAGAGAAAAAAAAGTTTTTTGCATCACACATCTTCTGCTTTTAAAACAGACAATTTATTTTCTACTTCATGGTAATACCTTAGAAAACTATATTGTTTGTTTGCTTTCCTTACCTCTTTTTATTTATTTTTATAAATAGGATTGAACTATACATGTCCGTTTTCAGGCTTTGCTTAGAATTAAAATACAGAATTTCAGTACTGAAGTGAAACTTAAGTATAAAACATAGCTGGTGATTTAGGTTGTCAGTTTGTAAACAGTTTGTACTAGGCTTATGTAAGTCACACAGATTTATTATTCAACAGAAGGGAAACGGTGTAATTTATAATTTAAGATGTGCATCTAGTCGTGATCATATGTCATAATTAAACATGACTAATGAATTACGTATTTTAGAAGTAAGTTAATAATTTGGGTTGTGGTCCCCTTCACAATTTTGTAAGTTCATACTAGGCTATTGATTACATAGATTATTTGTAACCTAGCTTTAAGATCCCACTTGGTCATTTCCCTTCTATATTAATTACCAACTAATTTATCCCCTTTTTGATGAAAATTTGAGGGACAAGTCTGAGCTGTATTTATGATTTCCAGTCCAGTCATTTAGTCTTTGTTTGAAGAGGGTCAGAGTTACTTTGCTTAACAAAGAGGGAACTTTATATATTTTATATATAAGGGAATTGTTTCAGAGGGGAATCCATCTATCTCTCCAGTAGGTCTTGTTTATATACGGTGAAAATGTAGTTCTTTTAATCTGATGTTTATGGTCTTGTTTTGTGAATGTATGGGGATTGCTTAGGACTGGATCATTTAAAGCTTTCTAGCAAAGGCAAAGGTTCTCTCCTCATTGTCTTTAAGTTTCAGAGAACAGAGATAACACTTTAGGGTATTCAGCAAAACACATGGAAGGTATGTCCTTGAAATTATTTGTGAGGAAATGTTGATTTTTTTTTTTTAAGTTGAGGCTGGTTTGGACAGGTACATATTGAGAGGGGCATTATATTCTATTAGTGGTCTGATGAGGGAGGAGTAGAAGGGGATAATAACTTCCTTTCACCTGGAAGATATGCACCTGGTAATCAGCATGTCTGGATTAAAAAAGCCTCCTAACAATAACAATAGCTGCGTAGGCAATAATGCTCGACAAGGTGTGTGTTAATGTATAATTAACACCCACATAGGGGTGTTATGAGGCCCAGCATTGCCGGGGGAGTACCTGTACACCCCTGGAAGGGCATTAATTAAGCAACAGCCCACCCCTGGGTGTGGGTAATGCTAGATTTGCCCACAGTTGGTGTGGTTTAGTCATGAGGTCGAAGCCCGAGTGACCAAACAAAGACAACCATGGGTAAATCCAGCATTACCCACACCCAGAAGTGGGTTATTGCTATTATACAATGACATTATCTAAGAAAAAAAAATACTTACTTTTCTTAAATAATGGCATTGTATAATGCCTCCGTGCCACCCTTTCACAGCTGTCCGGTATCCTGGGGCAGTTCTCATGTACTGCGCATGTGTATACTTACGCAGTACAGCAGAGCTGTGTGTAGAAGAAGCAAGAGAGAAAGGAAGATCTCCTTTGCTTTTTTAAAGTTGTCTCGCTATGTTAAATGAGTTTAACATAGCGAGAGTACAGCAACGTAGCTCTTCCGTTCTCTATTGCTGTCTAACACAAAAGAAAGTAAAGACTTATACTAATGGAAAAGGTTCCGGCGACCGGACCTTTTTCCATTAGTATAAGTCAGATTTACAACAGGCACGCTGACCAATCAGTGTGCACGTTTTGGAATATTAATGGGGGGGTTTGTGTATAATTACACATTAACACACACCCTGGAGGACATTATTGTGCTTAGAGAATGGGGTCTCTGTAAAATTGTTGTGTTTTATTTATTTTTTAAATACTAGATTATTTTTATATATATTTTTTGATGTAAAATAGTTCCTCTGCCTAATGTTTCAGACTTTTTGTAGTATATGTTAAATGGTGTTGGAGGAAGCATTTTACATCAAAAATATATGAAAAATAGTATAGTAAGTAAAAAATAAATAAGTAAAACAATAATTTTACAAACAGCCTGTTATCTCTCTCTCTCTCTCTCATACATAGTCTGTTCCTGCTTTCACACACATTCATATACACACGCAGTCTTCTCTGGTTTCATACTGACATTCACTCACACAAGCATGACTCTCAACTTCTTAGCACAAAATATCTGACCAAAGCCAAAAATAATGGGGGACAAAGCCCCAAAAATAGGAACAAATTTTAAATATTGTTCTTATAAACTTAGGAAGTTGCTAGAATAAAATGTCTTGCATTACAATACATTTTCTGAAAGATATAAAGCCTGAAACTCAAATGCCTGTCATTATTTAATGAATTCACTCCTCACTGATTTGCCACAAGACTTAAAATCACAAATTTTATGAGGAACAGGCAAAAAAATGTGAAGCAAAACACTGGACATTCTTTAAAAATTTGGACAGTTGAGAGCTATGCACACAAGATCGCTCTCACTCTCTCTGTCTCTCTCACACACAGTCTCCTCTGCTTTCTTACACGCATTCACTCACGCAAGATTGCTCTCACTCTCTCTCGATCTCTCTGTGACACACACACACACACACACACACACACACACACACACACACACACACAGTCTCCCCTGCTTTCATATATGCATTCTCTCACACTCCGATAGAAACATAAACACACTCATACACATACATACATACACATACACTTTTTTCCTGTTCATTTTTTTTTCCCACTCACTAAACAGCAAAAGTGATGCTTAACGCGTGTAAAGTAATGGCGGCCATTAGGTTTTTTTTCTGCCCAAGCGCCATGAAAGCTTGATATGCCGCCGTGAAGTTGCGGACTCGTTTTTCAGTGTGCATTACTTGTACATTAATATCCTGCTGGAGAACGTTCATTCCCCATTCAGGGTGCTGATATACAGTTTGCCCCTTCTCTAAATGGTGGTTAAAGGATAGTTCTTTTTGTATGAAAATGCCCAGGTCCCTTATGACTGTGTGAATTTTCAGGGGAGCTTCATCTGTGTAATCAAAGGAGACAATACTACATTTCTTAACATTTAACTTTAGGCCATGGTCCTTGCACCTGTAGAGTCTGATAGTCAGGGTACTGACCAAACAAAGTTTGAAATCATCCATAAATGTCATCTGCCACAGGCTCCTGAAATCAGATTTGACATAACAGAAGTAAATAAAACAGTAGTGGCTCCAGAACAAATCCTTGAGAGACCCCACTATTGATGACAACAATGCCCCTGCTTGTGGTCCCAGAACTGATTCTTGAGAAACCCCACTGGTGATAACCCTTTTAGACGACAACATGTCTCTGTCCTCTATCATAATATCTTGGGTTCTGTTAATGAGACAATTTGCTATCCAGTGGGTTACATAAGGGGTTATATTTAGACTGATTAGTTGACAATAATGCTGGAATCTGAGAAAGTATTAAAGTTCTTTGCCACATTGTGGTAAGTGGTTTGTACTGACTTGTCTTCATGCAATGTATCAGTCACTTCTTCAAAGAAGTCATGAAATTTAGAAGGCAAGGTCTACTTTAATGAACTCAAACTGGTTAAAGTCAAATTATTGCAGACTGTGAAAAGTCTTGTTGAAATCTGAATATTTTTGGTGGGGGTATTTCTCGTCAGAGTAGTGGATCAGTTACATCTAGCTGTGATCATCATCATCCCAATCAACCCCCTTTTTCCTATTTTTCTATATGTGATCAGAGTTGTTGTGATAATATACCACAATTAAACAAGTGTATCAGCAAACTCCAAAGTCTCATAATAGCAAACACAGAGAGAGGTATCATTTTATATCAAAGTGTAAAATGATTGAATATCAAAAACAAAAAATAAAAACATTTTTTTTGCAGGAGGAAATCAACCCTGCATCTCCTAGGTAGAAGGCTGGACCCCCCCCCCCCCACCTTCTAATTATATAAATCAACTCTGACATTGTACATCAGTGGGGGTAAGGGCAAATTCCCTTACCCTGTTGCAAAGTGATCCAATGCAAAAGGCTGAAACTCCATTTAACAGAATGTTCATTCATGAGAGTTCACTTTATTTTTCCAGTAGTAAAAAGTTTCCTTATGTGAGTATTCACTCTTGTCAGCTACAACCAATTATACACAAATACTGAATTAAGTATTTTTGAACCAAGTTAATATTTTCAGTTTTGGTTCCCTTCATGAGAAATAATTATATACATGGGTCTACATTGAATGATCGAAATTACAAAACTTTGAACTCATATGGTTGGGACTATATAATTGAAGTTCTGTAATCTCAACCATTAAAAAAAAAGAAAAAAAAAATTAAAACACATGTATGCAGGGGGGCAAGCCACCCTGCTCCCCCACACCCCTCGCTATTAAAATATATCAAATCTGAGATCGCACTACAGCTTGGAAAAGGGAATATTCCCATTCCACGCTGTACGGAGATCTCTGTTTGAGTGTTTGAAGTTCTAAAACTTTGATCATATGGTTTCAGCTTTATTGAAGATAGAGCTGTAATGCTTTTTTTTTATTTTTTATTTTTTTTTTAAAGATGGGTGATATACTTGTGTTTATGATTTGTATGGTAATGAGTTCTATTACTTTTGTTTTAGAATGGAGTGCTTATGCTTTGGGGGTTGTCAGTGTGAGAACTCTACTTAAGTTTAGTCTTTTCTTGGGGTAGCACTGCTTCGTAATTCCTTCTTTACCCAACTTGAAAAATAACAAACACCACATAGTAACAGCTCCATTGAGGTAGGCATGACAAAACTACTGCAGCTACGTTTCATTGACTGTTTAAGTTATATGACTTATTCCTTGGCACTAAGGTGTTGTAAAATGTTATTGTTTACACAGCGTTTCAGGTTGAATATTAAAGTGACTATTATGTGTTACTCTTGGAGCATGGCTGGAAAAGTATTCGATTTTTGACAGCTGTATTCTTTCTAAAGAAAAAAGCACATAAAGCATCAGGGTCTGTTTAGGCATAGTTGTGGTTCTTGAGGGTATTTTTTTTTTGGAATTTACGAAGCCTGTTACTGACCCATATTCTCACAATTTGCTTTCTTCCTGGTTGTAACTCTTCTCCATACATAGACTTGTTTTCCTCTATAGCTTTCTTTTATTTCTCCATGCCTTCTTTCAAGGCCTACACGCAATTAAAGCATATTAAAACAATAAATAAGTCTAGCACAGAAACTGCAAATCTTAATTTATTTTCTTTGTTCATAACTTTGACTGTCTTCCTTATTTTTGTCTTGTGCCTGTCTTTATCTATGCACTGGTACGTCACAATGTGGTTATAGTATTGTGGTATCCCATCCCCCTCCTTAAGTTCTAGGTCTTTGTTTTATTTTTTTCCATGTATCCTTTTTTTCTCCTTTCATGTTTCCATTAGTATCCACATAAATTTCACACACCCCCACACACACACACCCATAATTTACTGCAAACACTTGTAAATGCTTTATGTAGTAATTGAGGTCTTTCCTTTAAGCCATTCATGGAGCTTAAAACTTTTGTCTTCCATAAGGGATGTTAAAGACAAAACAGCTGTTATAAAGCCTGCTTTATCTTATGTAGTTGCTCGCTGTTTTTTAGACTCTTTTTTGATAACCATAAAAACAGTCCTTTAACAAAACAGACATTAAATGCACCTACAGTTTACAGGTCTAAGTTGAATTTAACCAATTACTACCCCCAGATTTGCAGTAAATGAGGTACAAAGAAGTCCCACAGCAGTGGACCTTGAGTGAACTTCAACAAGTGAGCCTTGGAGAAACAAAACAAAATGTGCTAAAAGCATTTAAACTGAATAGTTAAAGCTGTGGTGTGGTCCAACTTTTTAGCTTAACCCTCTGTTTATGCATTTCAACCATTTATTAGTGCCATTACGATACATTGGGAATACTGTTGAATGTGAGTACAGTCAGTATTGAGCTGGACTCATGTTTCAAGGCTGCTGCCTACACAAGCAGCATTGATATTGCACGTGCAACACACTTCTTATATTGTGGATGCGATGGAGTTACCACTTTGTTCTTCAAAATTCCAAAGCTAAAAGTGTAACGGGAATATTTAGGCATGACAAGTGAACTGTGAGTGCTTTTTACAATGTACAAGTATGTTTCTTGCACCCTAGCGGTAATGTTTTGAGGATTCATTGGTGACAAAATAAATATTCCTGTTGGACCACTGCAAGGTTCAAGCTACATGGTAATACTTTTTTAATCAGGAAATCTCACATTTTCAGCAGTACCTATCACATTGTTACGACATTGTCTTCACTTTGTATGTGCAGCCTTCTTTGCCAGTCTTCACCACAATACCCTGTTTGCCTCAATATCATTTTAACTGGCATCCCCAAAATAACAACTAATCTTTTTTTTCTACTCTTACTTCTTTTTTATTTTATTATTTGTTTTATGACAAGTTTATTAGTTTCAGAGTTGCCCAGTCTTTTCTTCTGGTATTATTTGGGGTACGTTGTTATTTACAGAACAGTCACTTGAAAGCCTTTGATAATCTAATAGCATCAAAACACATTTGAGTAAGTCTTCGAATTTTAGTCCAACGACTAAAGCATGATGAACGTTATGATATTCTATTAAGCCTCACAAAATGTAATTAACATTTTAGGATTATTTGATTATTTTTCCATCTATCTTGCATGAAAACTGCAAACTATTTTTCCCATATGATTTAAATGTTCTAATCTGTTTGAACAAAAATAAATAGATTTGTGGATTCTTGGGGATTTTAATATTTTATTTATAAAATAATCCATATAGCTCACCTTCCTGTAAGCACAGGATAAAACCTTTTCAGCTACGTTCAGAAAGAGCCTAACTGCATGCTTTAAGTCCAATGGCAAAAAGGCTAATTTAACTTGATGGAAAGACCTCATAATCAGCTAATTTGCATGTCTCTGAATCACTTGGTGATTACTGCATGCTCTAATAAGCACCTTGCTACAGTCATCACCTCTGGCAGCCCATGCATGGCATTGGTATAGGTAAACCCTTTATTCAGTGCCACATGCACTGAATCAAACACAGACACACACATGGACAGAATATCCACGGTTTTGTTTTTTATCACTGCCCTGGCACTCGTCTTGGGGCATTACAGTCAGTAAATAAAGCCAGACATTGGAGTTTCATACCTGTTATTGTCTAGAATGTTATGTGCCACCAAAGTTGTTGTTCTGTTAACTTTTTATGTGTCTTATAGTAATACTTAAAACTTCCTGGTATCTGGTTCCACCCCCTATATTTCTGTCTTTGTTCATTAAGACTGGGGAGTTTAGATGTATGGCAATCCCCACTCACACACACAGACATACACACACAGACACACACACACACACACACACACACACACACACACACACACACACACACACACACACACACACACACACACACACACACCTCCATACTCTACCTGTCCCTTAACTAACTCTCCTACTATGACCTACCAGGCAGACCCACACTCACATTCAGTGCCACATGTACATGTGCACAGAATCAAACACACACACACACACACACACACACACACACACACACACACACACACACACACACACACACACGCACACACACACACACACACGCACACACGCACACACGCACACACACACGCGCACCTCTGTACTCTGCCTGACCCATAACTAACCCCGTACCCACACTCACAAATGAACACCCACACACACACACACACACACACACACACACACACACACACACACACACACACACACACACAGACATATGTGAGACCACTCATCTCTGCATACAGCACACACACTGCTACAACCTCTGGAGAATCACTATGGGAATGCCTCATGGCCCTATAGTACGACATGAGGATAGCCCTCTGTAGAATTTCTATGGGAAGGCCTCATGGTGCTATAGTAAGGCATGCGGATAGCCATCTGTAGAATCACTATGGGAATGTCTGATGTCACTGTATTAAGATATGTGGATAGCCCTTTGTAGAATCACAATGGGAATGCCTCATGTTGTGGTAGTAAGGCATGGGAAGAGCCCTCTGTGGAGTCACTATCGGGATGCCTCATGGTGCTGTGGTAAGGCATGGATATAGCAATCTGTAGAATCACTATAGGAATGCCTCATGGCTCTGTAGTAAGGTATGGGCATAGCCGACTGTAGAATCACTGAGGGAGTGCCTCATAGTGCTGTAGTAAGGCATGGAGACAGCCCTCTGTAGAATCACTATGGGAATGCTTCATGGCACTGTAGGAAGGCATGGGGAAAGCCGACTGTAGAATAATTATGGGAATGCCTCATGGCACTATAGTAAGGCATGGAGACTGCCGATTGCAGATAACTATGGGAATGCCTCATGTTGCGGTAGTAAGGCATGGGGAGAGCCCTCTGTGGAGTCACTATCGGGATGCCTCATGGTGCTGTGGTAAGGCATGGATATAGCAATCTGTAGAATCACTATGGGAATGCCTGATGGTGCTGTAGTAAGGCATGGGGATAGCTGACTGTAGAATCATTGAGGGCGTGCCTCATAGTGCTGTAGTAAGGCAGGGAGACAGCCCTTTGTAGAATCACTATGGGAATGCCTCATGGCACTGTAGTTAGTAAGGCATGGGGATTGCCGCTTGCAGATCATTATAGGAATGTCTCATGTTGCGGTAGTAAGGCATGGGGATAGCCCTCCATAGAATCATTAGGGGAATGCCTGATGTCACTGTAGTAAGGCATGGGGATAGAACTCTGTAGAATCACTGTGGCAATGCCTCATGACACTGTAGCAAGGCATGGAGATAGACCTCTGTAGAATCACTGTGGCAATGCCTCATGGCACTGTAGTAAGGCATGGAAATAGACCTCTGTAGAATCACTGTGGCAATGCCTCATGACACTGTAGTAAGGCTTGGGGATAGCCCTCTGTAGAATCACTATGGGAATGTGTCATGGTGCTGTAGTAAGGCATGGGGATAGCCGACTGTAGAATAATTATGGGAATGCCTCATGTCACTGTAGTAAGGCATAAGAATTGCCGATTGCAGATCACTATGGGAATGCCTCATGTTGCGGTAGTAAGGCATGGGGAGAGCCCTCTGTGGAGTCGCTATGAGGATGCCTTATGGTGCTGTGGTAAGCCATGGATATAGCAATTTGTAGAATCACTATGGGAATTCCTCATGGCACTGTAGTAAGGCATGGGGACAGCACTCTGTAGAATCACTATGGGAATGCCTTATAGTGCTGTAGTAAGGCATGGGGATAGCTGACTGTAGAATCACTATGGGAATGCCTCATGGTGTCATAGTAAGGCATGCAGATAGCCATTTTAGAATCACTATGGGAATGCGTCATGGTGTTGTAGTAAGGCATGGGGATAGCCCTCAGTAGAATCACTATGGGAATATGTCATGGCTGTGGTAAGGCATGGGGACAGCACTCTGTAGAATCACTATGGGAATGCCTTATACTGCTGTAGTAAGGCATGGGGATAGCCGACTGTAGAATCACAATGGGAATGCCTCATGGGGCTGTACTAAGGAATGGGTTAGCCCTCTGTAGGATCACTATGGAAATGCATCATGGTGTTGTCGTAAGGCATGGGTATAGCCCTCTGTAGAATCACTATGGTAATACCTCATGGTGCTGTAGTAAGGCATGTGGATAGCCCTCTCTAGAATCACTATGGGAGTGCCTCATGGCACTGTAGCAAGGCATGGGAATAGCCTTCTGTAGAATCACTATGGGAATGCCTCATGGCACTGTAGTAATGCATGGGGACAGCTCTCTGTACAATCACTATGGGAATGCCTAGTGGTGTTATCGTAAGGCATGGGATAGAGGTCTGTAAAATCACTATGGGAATGCCTCATGCCACTGTAGTAAGGCATGAAGAAAGCCCTTTGTAGAATCACTATGGGAATGCCTCATGGTGTTGTAGTAAGACATGGGGATAGCCCTCTGTAGAAACACTATGGGAATGCCTCATGGCGCTGTAGTAAGGCATGGAGACATCCCTGTGTAAAATCAGTATGGGAATCCCTCAGGGCTCTGTAGTAAGGCATGGGGATTGCCGATTGCAGATCACTGTGGGAATGCCTCATGTTGTGGTAGTAAGGCATGGGGATAGCCCTCTGTTGAATCACTAAGGGGAATGCTCATGGTGCTGTAGTAAGGCATGGGGATAGCGCTCTGTATCACTATGGGAATCCCTCATGGCTCTGTAGTAAGGCATGGGCATAGCCGACTGTAGAATCACTGTGGGAGTGCCTCATAGTGGTGTTGTGAGGCATGGGGATAGCTCTCTGTAGAATCACTATGGGAATGCCTTATGGCATTGTAGTAAGGCATGAGGATAGCCGACTGTAGAATCTCTATGGTAATGCCTCATGGTGCTCTAGTAAGGCATGGCAATAGCCCTCTGTAGACTCACTGTGGGAATGCCTCATGGTGCTATAGTAAGGGATGGAGATAGCCCTCTGTAGAATCTCTATGTAAATGCCTCATGGCACTGTAGTAAGGCATGTGGATAGCCCTCTGTAGAATCAATATGGGAATGTCTCATGGGCAGTAAAGCATGGGGACACCCCTCTGTACAATCACTATGGGAATGCCTCATGGTGTTATGGTAAGGCATGGGGATAGAGCTCTGTAGAATCACTATGGGAATACCTCATGGTGTTGTAGTATTAATGCATGGGGATAGCGCTCTGTATCACTATGGGAATGCCTCATGTTGCAGTAGTAAGGCATGGAGACAGCCCTCTGCAGAATCACTATGGGGATGCCTTATGGATCTGTAGTAAGGCATTGGGAAAGTACACTGTGGAATCATTATTGGAATGCCTCATGGCTCTGTAGTAAGGCATGGGCATAGCCGACTGTAGAATCACTGAGGGAGTGCCTCATAGTGCTGTAGCAAGGCATGGAGACAGCCCTCTGTAGAATCACTATGGGAATGCTTCATGGCACTGTAGTAAGGCATGGGGATGGCCAACTGTAGAATTAGTATGGGAATGCCTCATGGCACTATAGTAAGACATGAGAATTGCTGATTGCTGATCACTATGGGAATGCCTCATGGTGCTGTAGTAAGGCATGGCGAGAGCCCTCTGTGGAGTCGCTATGGGGATGCCTCATGATGCTGTGGTAAGCCATGGATATAGCAATTTGTAGAATCACTATGGGAATGCCTCATGGTGCTGTAGTAAGGCATGGGGATAGGCCCCTGTAGAATCACTGTGGGAATGCCTCATGGCACTGTATAAGGGATGGGGATAACCCTCTGTAGAATAACTATGGGAATGCCTCAATGCACTGTAGTAGGGCATGTGGATAGCCCTCTGTAGAATCACTATGGAAATGCCTCATGGTGTTGTAATAAGGCATGGGGATAACCAACTGTAGAATTGCTATTTGAATGCCTCATGGTGTCGTAGTAAAACATGCAGATACCCATCTTTAGAATCACTATGGGAATGTCTCATGGTGCTGTAGTAAGGGATGAGGATAGCCCTCTGTAGAATCTCTGTGGAAATGTCTAATGGTGCTGTAGTATGGCATGTGGATAGCCCTCTCGAGAATTACTATGGGAGTGCCTCATGCAGTGTGGTATGGCATGGGGATAGCTGACTGTAGAATCACTATGGGGTGCCTGATGGAGTGGTAGTAAGGCATGGGGATAACTGACTGTAGAATCAGTATGGGGAATGCCTCATGTTGCTGTAGTAAGGCATGGGGATAGCCATCTATAGAATCACTATGGGAATGCCTGATGGCCCTGTAGTAAGGCACGGGGATAGCCCTCTGCAGAATCACTATGGGAATGCCTCTTGGAACTGTAGTAAGGCATGGGGATAGGTCTGTGTAGAATCACTATGGCTGGGCTGCCTATGAATCAGAAAATTCTACCAACTACAGAAAACAGCAGTGTTTGGCCTTACTGCTGGTGGTTGCCCTTTCTGAATCCCAGGGGTTTGTCCCTGCTAGTCATATACTTGATGTCTAACAAATCCATTGGCTTTTTATTTTATTTTATACATTTTTTAACCAGATAAGCATATGTGACTTTGAAGCCCTGCCTGGTGAAGTAACATGCTCAGAGTTCTGCAGTAGGCAAATGGTTGTAGCAGGAATCCAAGCCTCTATACTGGGCCCTAGGAAGCATCTTATTAGCAGGTCAGAGCCTTAATCCTTTATACTAACTGCCAGACCATATGTTTTAACATTAAATTATTTCATAAAGGACTGGCCAGATGAACTACATTTATTTGTTAATGGTTCTATGTACTGTTTTAAGCTTTATTTTATTAACATAAAAGCATCCTGACATCAATGTTTATTTTTTAATGGTGAAACTACGGAAAGACTGTAACAGTAAAAGTAGAGACAGTCAATGACCTTTTCTTTTATAGGTTCATAGGTTGATAGGTAAGTACTAGGCTATCTGCCCGAAGGCATTTATAAGCCTAGCCAGAATGTGTTGGCTTTCGCCTGCCCCTTAGATTAGTTCCCTATGCCTCTGTCCAGCACAGCCAGTGAAGTGATTCCCAGGGTAAACTTTCTGTTTCCCATCCACTCGTCAAGGTTTCATTTGAAGAATGTTAGTGAGGAGCTCTGCCTAATGTAGACTGGAATCTTGTCCCAAAGCATGGGAAGTCTCTGGGACAGAAATCTATCCCTCCAGCCCTCCAGCATGTCCTATTTATTATTGTGGTAAGGTTTAGATCCCTAGAGTGTGTGGCTCGAGGGGAAAGGGTTTTCTTTACGTGGAACATGTCTATCAATTCTGGGCTGGACATGGCCTTGTATGGCCTTGTTTTTTATAATTAATTCTGTGTTTATGATTTAGGCACTATGAAAATAACATTTTTTAACCTGTGAAGGCTGAAACTATTGTGTAATTCCCTTCCTTCTCCAAAGAGGCCTGTTTCTTGGCTTGCCTCCTTGCTTGCAGTTAATGATTACATTTCAGTCAATGGCTGAACAGAATTATACAGGAAGTTCACATAATGGAATTAGTCAGGAACCCTCGCTGGTGGGAAGGAACCACTTACAGTCATTTTTTCTGTCTGTAATTCTGAGGTGAATATAGTGATGCATTATATTCTCTTCTAGTCTTCCATAATAGGGTCTTTCAGAGCCATCATATTTTAGAGGTTGTGGTATTCACAAGTTATCTCTAATGCAGTAGTAAGTCCACACCTTTTTCTAAAGTGGAGAAATAAGCAACTGCTTTGGAGTTTCAGTGATTCACTATCACTGTCCACAGTCGGATAAGCTAGGTTTCCTATCTACCAGTGCAGCTGTGGGAAATCTAGTCATTTTACCATTAGAAGGGTTTATCAAAGACAGCTAATGCTTATTGTCTAGTATCTATCCTGCCTGGAAAATGTCATTTATCATTGTCCATCTGTCTGGCAAATATACAGTATAACATACTGACATGACTGGAGTATCACTTTTGTTTACCATACTGTGTTTTTATTTTTTCTGGCTTACAAAGTCACTTGAGATATGAGTGTGTTTAACTCTGACTATAAAGAAGAAACCTGATGTATGCTATTGGTCATTAGACCGGTTAATGCTTTCTTATGAAGCGGTATAATTTTCATAATCTTTGTAGTTCGCTTATTAATCTGTAACAGCACTATCACCTTACTTACAAGACTTTGCATTTACTAATGGCACATTTTACACTTCTGACCCCCTTCTTCATAATAAGAAATTATACTAACAGAATTCTGTCTTACTTATCTAAATACTTGTGAGCTAGCATGGAATATGGAAAATGTAGAAGGTCATGGGAGATTATTTATACCTGTCTGAAAATGAAAACTATCACAGCGTATCATATCTGTTATGTTTTAGTTGTCTTGGTTTTGTGGAATTGCATTTGGCTGAGAATAAGAAGACTAGGAACCATTTCTAAAAAAAAAAAATATGTGAAACAGGGAAAGGAAAATGCACAGGCAGTCGGATCTGATGTGCCAGACAAAGACGGAATGCAGGTTGTCACTGTGATGGAAAACAGTATGTCTGCGATACTAAATCATATGGAGAGGTAATCCACTGTGGACATGTGGAGAAAACCTATAAGGTTAAAAAATACCCTCAGATGTATGAAACTGCTTTGTTTTCCTTTCGAGCTTAAGCATAGCAGCTCTTAACAGCCACAGTGCAACCCTATTGTCTAAAAATAGTCAAGAAATAAATATTTGCAGATGAAAGAAATGCCTGCAAATTAATAAAACTTACCTTTACAGAGTTTGCTGAGACTTGCATAGTTCTGAATAGTTGCTGTTGTAGAAAGCCATGAACTCATAATTTGTGTGATAAATGTTTATATTACTTTTTTCACTTAATAGCCATTTACTATTTGCCATTTTATAAGAAAGATGTAAAAGGAAACACAAATAAATTAATTATTTTTCACCAGATGGATTAAATATATTTCAGTAATAATTACTTAGCCATTCTATGGTACAAGTGTTTTTTTCATGTGTTAATTTTTCTGAAACTAACTTGTACTAGTTTGGTGAATTTTTGCATTAGTAGACATCTATTGGAAAACAAACAGGATATACACCATCCATTTCATAATGTGTGACATTAATGTTTATTTTTATATATATATTTTTTTTATTTGTCATTTGGGAAGGCTGACTATTCTGAAAACCCTTTTCAGCCATGACCTAGGCTGTGGGCATACAATACAGTAACTACAAATTACAGAATACGACATGAAGTAGAGAGAAAATTAAAATACAATGACTACACAAAATACAGGGTTTGACATCATTTAAATGCTATTGATCTTCAATGTTTCTGGAATGAACGCACCAGTATTTAATGACTGAGTACAGACTATCAACAGATATTATCATTTAATCACAGCATTTTCACAGAGTTTTAAATATCACTTTTTGCCAGACTTTTGACAGAATTTTTGCATTAGCATTTTGATAGATTTCTGCACTGGCATGCTGGCAGTATATAAATATATAAAGTATACATACAACGTATATAAGCTACACAAGGAGCCAATGTTATGCCGTTAAGAAGGGTGAATAACCTTGATGAGCACAGAGCCCAAAGTACTTTCAAGGGAAACTAATATGAATAACGTCTGCAGGTATAAACTGCTAGACCTTAGCCAGTGGGGTACAATCATTTGCATTCATGAAATGCTGATGCATTTTCTGAAATTTGAGTGGACGCTGGAGAAGGTAGGCCAGCAACAAGTTTCAGATGTTAGCAGTATGGGAAGATTTTTGAAATGACTTTCTCCCTAACTCTGAGAACAAATGAGTTCCTTTCTTATATTCGAGTCCTCTGAGCTTATGATCTAATGGTGTTGGGCACAATCTTGATTAATGTTTTAGCTAGCAGGGGACAGTAATTGTAGTTAATAGATTTAAACTTTAGAAGAAATAATACAGAACGATATCAACGACTTGACTGCTACTGTGAGGAACTAAGGTTTGAAAAAAAAGGATCTGTGCAGTTTCTGAGAAAGATAACATTTAGACAATAATGCCTCATTACTATGCAAAAACAAGCAGACTGAATGGACAGCCTAATCAGTGTGCCCGTTGTAAATCGAGAATATACCAAAAATAGAAAAAAGTCTGGAGGCTGAAATGCAATTGAGCGGCCAGACTTTTCTAGTGGTATATACTAGAGAATACACCAAAATATTTTACTTATTTTTATTTATTTATTTTACATTTGTTAACCGGGAAAGTCCGACTGGATACAGGTCCATTTTCAGCGGAGGCCCGGGGAGAAAAGCTCCACATGTACATAGATACAGAAGACTTAACAGTTGCAGTTTTTTATACAATTACATATAGATACATGTTTCAGATTTGTTGGAATACATACATAAAAACTTTACAAATATTAATTCTCATATTAGAACATAAACAGTTTTAGTAGTACAATGCTGAGCAAGGTAGCATATCATTCAGTAGTACAATACATTAGAGTGAGACAGCTAATGTTTCAGACTTTTTATAAGACAGTTTCTACAAGTAGCCAGGGAGTGTAGTCATACAAAGTGAATAGTGAATAGGTTAGTCTGGGTTTGTGCAGTGAATTTATATGTGTGTTTTGAGAGACTTTGTAATTGGATTATGGAGTGAATTGCTTTAAGTTCAGCAAGGAGAAGGTTCCAGATTTTGCCAACAGAGTTGGAAAATAATGACTCACCAGCTAAGTTATTGGATTTAACAGTTTGTACTAGCATTTTATCAGAAGAGCAGAGTGTTTTTAGGTTACTGTAGGGGGTGATTATATTTTTGAGTATGGGCGTGCCTTCGGGCTGATAGAGGACTTTGTGAGCAACTATTAATTGGTTATACTGAAGCTGAGAGGGTAACTCTAGCCAGCCTAGGGATCGTAGGTTAAGACAGTGGTGTGTTCTATATGCTGAACCTGTGGCAAATCTGGCTATGTTATTATAGCAGCTATTGTGTTTATTGAGGTAAGATTTACTTAGGTTTCTATAAATTGGGGGAGGCATAAAAAAGGGTTGATAGTAAATGTGTACGGGCAATCACTGTCCTAGCAGCTGGGGTTAGGAATGACTTAATCCTATCAGCCAAGCTTCTTATTGACGGTTTTAATGGTTCTATCGATGTGGGGATCAAACTTAAGGTTATTGTCGACTATTACACCTAATAATTTTGTAGTAGATTCTGGGGAAATGATGGTGCCATTGTTGGATGTTATGGTAAATAATGGCAATGGGACTTTCCAAGTGGGGGTGAAGAGTAACAGTTTTGTTTGATTTGGGTTTAATAGAACACACCGGTCAGTGAGCCATCTTTCAACCACATCTTTCAACTTTGTTAAAGGTATTTTGGGATAAGGTCTGTAGGTCTATCGGGGAGGTGGCAGAACAGATTAGGGTAGAGTCATCTGTGTATTGAATGCAGGTTGCTTTGGGGATGACTGTATGAAGATCATTAATGAAGATGGAAAATAGGAGAGATCCTAGTATAGAGCCTTGAGGCACTCCAAGGGTGATTGGTAGTAGGGAGGATAGGCTATCCTTCCATAGCATAGCTTGTTGTCTGCCATTTAGATAGGACTGAAAATATGAGAAAAATCAGGTACATTCTGAAAAAAATAAAACAGAATCATACCTGATTTTCCACATATTTGTGCCTGTCCATGTAAACATCTGCTTTTTAGCAATTAAATGAAAAAAAAAACTAAACAAATGGCAGCAGAGATTCTGTTTTTCCCTATCGCTTCTCCTAGACTGATGTACTCTGCAACAGTGGGGACGTAAGAAATATACACAGGTGCAGTACATCAGAATAGTGAAGACAATGCAGGAGATGTCATAAATCTCCTTATACAATCGCATTATTTTAGAAATGTAAGGGTGTCACCCTCATGATCAAACCACACCAACTGTGGATAAATTCTGATGTACCCATGCACAGTCATGGATTATTGCTTTATTATATCACAGCAATAAGGGCTTCATAAATATGTGTAAAATATACAAATATAGGTACATATGGATGTCACAGTGTTGCAACAATTAGTGCTTCTGCCTTGCAATTCTTGGTTATGTGGTTCCTTTTCTGTGCAGTGTACATGTCTTCCCTGCATCCATATGGTTTTTTTCTGGGTGCCTCACTTTTCTCTTCCATCTCAAAGACATGCCAGAGGTAAACTGGAAATCCACTATATTTGCTAGTAGGTGACCACAAGAAGTAAAAATGAGCAAGTCACTGAGTAAGTGCATGCATTTGTGCTTGCTGGTGCAAGTGTGGATGTATATGTGTAAGTGTGTGTGTGTGTGTGTGTGTGTGTGTGTGTGTGTGTGTGTGTGTGTGTGTGTGTGTGTGTGTGTGTGTGTCTGTGTGTCTATGTATGTGTGTCTGCCTTGTGTTTGGGTTTGTATGTGTAGGTGTAAAAAGCTGGTTAGGATATACTTATGAACTTAGACTAGTAATACTCAAGTAATTGCATAGAAAAGCTTAAGAATGGGAGGCTTATAAATGTTTCTAATTATTGAAAATGAAATGTTCGGTTCATTTGAAATTTCTAAAATTTTAGGTAACCAGTAAGTATGTATGTAATAAAATTGCATACCATTATGAGAAAAATATGAACAGTAGGGATACATAAGTATCTGCTCAGGCCACTAATACTGAAATATTATCAGGAAAAATTTTCACTTTAAAAAAGGGTGCTCCTCAGGTAATAAACTGGAAGGATGTTATGCTAGTTGAAAACATCTGAGGTTAGTATATATTCAAAAAATGTTTTTTGTTAGAAACAAATCAAGGAACCATTAGTAATGGTGTGCTGATTGCATAACTAGTGAAATAAATCAAAATACTACGTGGTATACAACAAAAACATAACATTTATAAAAAAGTAGGTATCCTTGACTTTAAATTCAGAAAGGGTAGGTCAATATCCCAGAAATTCTTTAAATCTGCAAAGTAAGAATGACTTGGAAGCCTGGGCAAGAAGTACCCCATGCGGTGATGATAAAAGAATGGTCTAAATGATTATTTTCATGAACCATCCTGTACAGCAGCTGCTTTGCTAATTACTGTAGAGACGTGCTTTGCTGTTGTAACAACTCTAACTGAATAACAGAATTACTGTAATCTCTCTTTAAGTGTGTTAAAATGATCCAGCCATATACTTTATCAGATATAAACACACATTGTTTAATGAGATATATTTAAAATGTAGCAGGGTGCTAGATAACTGTGAATTGGAAAAGTTTCTGAAAAACTTCAGTGTCCTAAAAATAAAAGAACATAGCAAAACAAAAATGGAAGCAGGTAGCAGTTTGAAATTGCAGATCTCATACCTATATGCAGTTCTAAACTAGTCGTTCCAAACAATGACATGCTTTAAAAGATCTCCCATGGAAGTAATAGGGATGTATTCATAGTCACATACGCAAATGCCTTAAGGCTAACTGTGATGCCTGCGAATGAGTGCAGCTGAGCTGTGGTTCATAGAGACAATTTACATAAATGTGCAAATACCTTGAATGAGCCTATGCAAATGTGCTAATAATGAGATGAAAATGAGGAGTGATGTAACTCAGCTTATGCTAATGAAGTATTTCCTACACCATTTCCAACTGATACTGAAATGTTCGCGCTTGTTTGTGCTGTCTGCAGATACGTTATATAAAGGGAAGTCTCGCCAAACCTATCTGAATTGCAATCCATGATGCTTTCACTTACTGCTAGTATTGCTATGTCCAGGTGTGAGCTGCTTGTCTTGGATGGGACAAAACCGCTTGCACCTAGTGGATCCCGCTAACCAAGAAAGCTGAGATACAGGCAAAGGATAACTCATTGTAACTTTAATAATCAGGAGATACTTGACAGGTTCAGAGTGGACAGGAACCCTTTAAGGGTCTTAGTGGGTATGTATGACCCCAAATTGGTACTGAAGGAATGTGTGGACTTCATATCCCTGAGGACACTAATGTATATATAACCCTCACTATACTTGCCACAGGGAACTTCCAGAGACCGATTGGGGACACATAGGGGATCTCACAGGCTTCTGCCTCTAGGATACTGCAGCAGGACCTGGATGTACTCTTGGCATCTGAGTCATACTGATGTACATCTATTTCCCAGTGTCACCTCAGGACTGAACTAGGTATATGTGTGCTTTTTATGAAGTGGCACTTTTTCCTGAGGTACTTTGTACCTGCAGTACTGAGTGCACCAGTGTTACAATTAGGACCCCTTCTGGTCCACAAGGTGAGCGTTACCATAATAGGAAGGACTACCGTTTCATCAATTGCCACGTAGTGTGTGATGCATGGGGATACTGGGGGGTACATCATCAATGTGTTTGCTAACATGGGGGTATATCATCAATGTGTTTGCTAACATGGGGGTGCATCATCAATGTGTTTTCTAACATGGGGCTGCATCATCAATGTGTTTTCTAACATGGGACTGCATCATCAATGTGTTTGCTAACATGGGGTGCATCATCAATGTGTTTGCTATCATGGGGGTACATCATCAATGTGTTTGCTAACATGGGGGTGCATCATCAATGTGTTTGCTAACATGGGGGTGCATCATCAATGTGTTTTCTAACATGGGACTGCATCATCAATGTGTTTGCTAACATGGGGGTGCATCATCAATGTGTTTGCTAACATGGGGTGCATCATCAATGTGTTTGCTATCATGGGGGTACATCATCAATGTGTTTGCTAACATGGGGGTGCATCATCAATGTGTTTTCTAACATGGGACTGCATCATCAATGTGTTTGCTAACATGGGGTGCATCATCAATGTGTTTGCTATCATGGGGGTACATCATCAATGTGTTTGCTAACATGGGGGTGCATCATCAATGTGTTTGCTAACATGGGGTGCATCATCAATGTGTTTGCTAACATGGGGTGCATCATCAATGTGTTTGCTATCATGGGGGTACATCATCAATGTGTTTGCTAACATGGGGTGCATCATCAATGTGTTTGCTAACATGGGGTGCATCATCAATGTGTTTGCCATCATGGGGGTACATCATCAATGTGTTTGCTATCATGGGGGTACATCATCAATGTGTTTGCTAACACCCTGGAGTGCACATGATTCCCATATCTAGCACAACTAGCTCACTCTACCACGTCTTCCTGCGTGGTAGGATGCCCAGTGGTCATCTTCTTGGTAAGTGGAAAAATATTTTTTTGTATTGTATTTAAGTAGTTATTTATTTATTGTATTGAACATTTGTTTGCCAGGAGAGTCCGACTGGACAACAAATGTCCATTTTCAGCGTAGTCTTGGGGAGAAAAACTCCATACGTTTACAAAGAGAAGACAATTTTACAAGAGAGGCATTACAAGAGTAGTAGCATACATTAGTATACAATAAGAGGATATTCCCTCTTTTGGTTAAAAATGCAAGTCTTCAGACTATACAATGAGAGTAGATAAGAACCTGGCAGAGCATTGCAAGATATTTCACAACTGAATATGAGTATATGTTAAAATGTATTTCTGAATACTAAACCTTTTTTGTGTCTCTCTCCTTTTTTTCTGTTTTTCAGGTGATGCTGGATGGCTCATGCAAAAGTAAGAAATCCAGGTGGAACTGCAGAGGAGACCTATAACACATCCCTGTCCCAGTCACATATTGTCAGTGAGACAGTCTTCGACCACCTGAAGAGCCATTTCAGGTGCATGTGCAGGATCTTTACTGCATGTTGCATTGTAAATAACATGATCATGTGCTGGTCTGGTGGTGAATGACCCATGCTGTTATTGCAACTCCCAGTTTCAGTTCCACTCTAACTAATGATGACCATCCAGCAACAGTAGTAAGGAACTCCATATGGCAGGCTCTTTATGGACCATGACATTCAGGTCAGTGTTTCCATTATTGTAGAAAACACATAGAGTATAAGTGATGCATGCAGTGACCGATAACCCATACAGCGTTAGAATTAAAACAATAAAAAGTAAACAACCCTGAACCAGGTGTTTAAACAAACCTTTAAACCTTTAATTCAAAGTTTGAGTGTTTTAGTTCATCTTAGTAGCAGAACTTCATCAGAAACATAGCAGCCATTTTGGTTCAAGGTTTAAATAGCCTCAAAGGTACCAAAACTCTAAGCATTAAAAGGTACACACTCTCAAAAAACTTGTAAACTTGTAAAACCATTATACGTACAAAACACACACTAAAAACCCTAACATTAAAAATACTGATCAATACATGTAATAATATCAACATGTTAAAATATTGTTACAAATATTAAAAAATCAAGCAAATGTAATCATATTAAATGCTGTCAGATAAAGTAATTATACTTTGGCAGCTTTGATTTTTAACATTGGCTTAATGGAAATAACATAATTAATGCTTGGTGGGTTACAGGCATTAAGTAGCAGTTGCCAGAATACTTCTCTTTGTTCAAGAATTACTTACCAGTTACCCCCTCTATTACTAGGTATAACCTTTTCAAGAATACTAAATGCAAACTTTTTAAAGGATGGCACAGCAGTGCAGCGGTTTCCATTGTCTCCTCACAGCAACATGTTCTCTGGTTGATTTTTGGCTGGTGTACCTTCTGTGCGGAGTCTGCATGTCCTCCCTGCATTCATGTGGGATTCCTCTGGGTGCTCCAGTTTCCTCCCATATTACAAAGACATGGGTCTGGAGAATTTTTCCTCGGGCCTCTGCTGAAAATTGGCATGTTCCAAGTCAGACATTCCCAATAAGCAAATGTTAAATAAATAAATCATGACATATAACTGACTGCTTATGTAAGGCATTAGCTACAAGCCCTTTACTGATCACTTAGTTGTGCTACTTAATGCCTGAAGATGGAGATGTTCAACTTTTTCACATAAATCCAGACCCATTTACATGTGCTGCATGCAAGTGAGGCCTTTTTTTAATTTATCTCTATGAATCGTAGTGGGTACACATCGCTCTTGGATGAACATGAATGTGGTTACAGTCTGACACAAAAGCTCTACAGACAGATCCATGGCATGCAGCACTTCTCAGCAGTCCCCAGTTTGATAAGGTAATGTGCAAATGGCCCTAGATTAGCCCAAATCAGAATATAGTTAAAAAAGGAGTCATTTGAATGCCAGTTTGCACCAACATGAAGTGTAATACCTGCCCATCTAACATCTGTCATACCTTAGAACCCCAAAAAACTCATCAGTTCCAAAAACCTGTACGTAACACATAGTAATATATATCCACCCCAGAAAGGAATAACTGCTGCTGTATGTATAATGACATTCAGGTGTAATACTCCAAAAATGCACCTTATGCAATGATCGGCAGCAGTAACACAGGTAATCATTTGCATAACGATTATTCAATATATTTCCTTTTTTATTCTGCATGTAAGTGAACTGGCCAACAGGGTGCTGGCGGAAATTGGGCTACTGTTGGCCGAAGGAGGAGAAGGGGGGGAAGGCATGCCCGAAGGCAGGTAAAGGCTAGGACTGTGGTAGTGAGGGTCGGAACATTGAATGTTGGCAGTATGACTGGTATAGGGAGGCAGCTAGCTGATATGATGGACCGAAGGAAGGTTGGTATATTGTGTGTGCAAGTGACCAGATGGAAGGGGAGCAAGGCTAGGTGTATCGGAGGTGGTTTCAAATTGTTTTATCATGGTGTGGATGGAAGGAGAAATGGCATAGGCATTATCCTGAAGGAACAGTATGCTAAGAGTGTTTTGGAGGTGAAAAGAGTGCTGGATAGAGTGATGTTTATGAAGCTGGAAATTGATGGTGTAATGATGAATGTTGTTAGTGCATATGCTCCACAAGTTGGGTGTGCGATGGATGAGAAAGAAAAATGTTGGAGTGAGTTGGATGAAATGGTGATGACTGTACCCAAGGGTGAGAGACTGGTGATTGGAGCAGATTTCAATGGGCATGTTGGTGAAGGGAACATAGGGGATGAGGAAGTGATGGGTAGGTATGGTGTTAAGCAAAGGAATGCAGAAGGTCAGATGGTAGTGGATTTTGCAAAAAGGATGGACATGGCTGTGATGAATACGTATTTTAACAAGAGGGAGGAGCATAGGGTGACATACAAGAGTGGAGGAAGATGCACACAGGTGGATTATATCTTATGTAGAAGGGCCAGTCTGAAGGAGATTGGAGACTGTAAAGTGGTGGCAGGGGAAGTGTAGTTAGGCAGCATAGGATGGTGGTTTGTAGGATGACATTGGTGATCAAGAAGAGGAGGATGAGTGTGAGGGCAACACCAAGGATCAAATGGTGGAAACTGAAAAAGGGTAATTGTGAGGTGATGTTCAGGGAAGAGTTAAGACAGGCACTGGGTGGCAGTGAAGAGTTACCGAATAGCTGGGTAACTACAGCAGAGCTAGTAAGAGAGATGGCTAGAAAGGTGCTTGGTGTGACATCTGGAAAGAGGAAGGAGGACAAGGAGACCTGGTGGTGGAATGAAGAAGTACAGGAGAGTATAAGGAGAAAGAGGGTGGCAAAGAAGAACTGGAATTGTCAAAGAGATGAAGAAAGTAGACAAGAGTGTAAGGAGATGAGGTGCATGGCAAAGAGAGAGGTGGCAAAGGATAAGGTGTATGAAGTGTTGTAAAAAAGTTTGGACACTAAGGAGGGAAAAAAGGACCTGTACCAATTGGCTAGACAGAGGGACCGAGCTAGTAAAGATGTGCAGCAGGTAAGGGTGATAAGGGATAATGAGGGAAACGTACTCATAAGTGAGGAGCGTGTGTTGAGCAGATGGAAAGAGTACTTTGAGAGGTTGATGAATGAAGAGAATGAGAGGGAGAGAAGGTTGGACGATGTGCGGATAGTGAATCATGACGTGCAGTGGATAAGCAAGGAGGAAGTAAGGATAGCTATGAAGAGGATGAAGAACAGAAAGGCTGTTGGTCCAGATGACATACCTGTGGAAGCATGGAGGTGTTTAGGTGAAATGGCAGTGGAGTTTTTAACTAGATTGTTTAATGAAATCTTGGAAAGTGAGAGGATGCCTGAGGAATGGAGAAAAAGTGTTTTGGTACCGATTAACTGAATAAGTGTGATGTGCAGAGCTGTAGTAACTGCAGAGGGATTAAACTGATCAGTCACAACAGGAAGTTATGGGAAAGAGTAGTGGAAGCTAGGTTAAGAAGGGAGGTGATGATTAGTGATCAGCAGTATGGTTTCATGCCAGGAAAGAGCACTACAGATGTGATGCTTGCTCTGAGAGTGTTGATGGAGAAGTGCAGAGGTCAGAAGGAGTTGCATTGTGTCTTTGTGGATTTAGAGAAAGCATATGACAGTGTGCCTAGAGAGGAGTTGTGGTATTGTATGAGGAAGTCAGGAGTGTCAGAGAAGTATGTAAGAGTGGTACAGGATATGTACGAGGGTAGTGTGACAACGGTGAGGTCTGCGGTGGGAGTGATGGATGCGTTTAAGGTGGAGGTGGGATTACATCAAGGATCAGCTCTGAGCCCTTTCTTATTTGCAATGGTGATGGACAGGTTGAAAGACGAGATCAGACAGGAGTCCCCGTGGACTATGATGTCTGCAGATGACATTGTGATCTGTAGTGAGAGTAGGGAACAGGTGGAGGAGACCCTGGAGAGGTGGAGATATACTCTAGAGAGAAGAGGAATGAAGGTCAGCAGGACTAAGACAGAATATATGTGTGTGAATGAGAGGGAGTATAGAGGAATGATGGGGATGCAAGGAGTAGAGGTGGCAAAGGTGGATGAGTTTAAATACTTGGGATCAACAGTTCAGAGTAATGGTGAGTGTGGAAGAGAGGTGAAGAAGAGAGTACAGGCAGGATGGAGTGGGTGGAGAAGAGAGTCAGGAGTGATTTGTGACAGACAAGTACCAGTAAGAATGAAAGGGAAGGTCTACAAGAGGGTAGTGAGACCAGCTATGTTTTATGGGTTGGAGATGGTGGCACTGACAAAAAGGCAGGAGTCAGAGCTTGACGTGGTAGAGTTAAAGATGTTAAGATATGCACTGGGTGTGACAAGGATGGACAGGATTAGGAATATGTATATTAGAGGGTCACTCAGGTTGGAAGGTTTGGAGACAAAGCCAGAGAGGCAAGATTACGTTGGTTTGGACATGTGCTGAGGAGGGATGCACAGTATATTGGGAAAAAGATGCTAAGGATGAAGCTGCCAGGTAACAGGAAAAGAGGGAGGCCTAAGATAAGGTTTATGAATGTGGTGAGAGAGAACATGTAGGCAGTGGCGGCTGGTGACTTCAAATCAAAGGGGGGCTGCAGGAGACAGCTGAATGGGTGGGGTCAAGGGGAAGGGGTGTGGCCAACTAGAAAGGGGAGGGGCTATTCTCAAAACCACAAAAACTAACTTTAATTAAATACGCTGCCCTGGGTGGCAAACCATCATTATGAGAGTCCAATCAAGACAAAAATAAGTGTAGAAGAATAAAAATATTTCAATGCATTGGCTGCATGACAGCTTACTTAATATCTAGATGGAAACAAAAGGTTGTGAGGTATGAAAAAATAAATTACTTTTTAAATACATTACTGGAATGCCAGTCAAAATCAAGTACAAGAAAAACCAGAAGCACTCAACTCAAACCACTTCTCCTTGCACTGCAGTTCTAATTATAATTTATATTCAGCTTCATTAAAGTACCAAGTAACAAGCTGAAAGTAGAAATCTCTGTGATGCCCCCACTTGTAAAAATGTTTCTTATCCAAAAAAGACCTGCTGCCTGACAACTATCTACTTGTTTCATGGGGAAAACATGTAAGTAAAAAATGAAAAGCAAATAAGAAACAAGCTCAAGATACATTGCTTAAAGGATTATGGTACAGGTTATGGACCACACATGATTGGCATTCTGTTTAGTTTACGGGTAAAGTCTGTAGAGATGACTGGAAGTCTCTAACAAGTGTAATGAGCTTTGTAAAATAATGGAATCCTGTCCTTTAATACCCAAGGCTTATACATAATCTAGTCAAGTATTCTCTGCATGGCAACAACAGAAAGGCTTTCAATGTTGGCAATTCTTTAACAGTATGCTTATTAAAGCTTACTTGCATCTTACGATCTCAGACAAGCTTAACTTATGGTCATTAAAGCATTGCTACTTAAACACAGAGCAACAGGCACTTTGAGTAATAAGCATAAATCAACAGTACAAAAATATGACAGAAACCAGACCTTTCTGCAAAATCAAGGACAGATGAAAAGCCACTGTAGTACTTGTGTCTACCTTGGATGGGGGGGGGGGCACACTGCACATTTACACTGCATGGGGGGGGGACACACTGCACATTTACACTGCATAACTACTCCTTGCCTTGCTTGGACACATCCAGAGTCACTACATGGTGGAGTGGGGTGCAACAAGTATGTCACAATTTGAAATGTCTCTGGCTGACTGTGATGGCCCTGACACATTTGTCATACCTCTCAACCTCAGGCAAGAAATCTGGACAAAGCCATACACAGAAGTGGGACAAATGCCCAAAAATAAGGACAATTTTTAAATATTGCTCTAATAAACTTAGAAAGATAATAGAATAGGTCTTGCATTAGTATGACTTTTCTGAAGGGTATAAAATCTGAAACTCAAATGTCTGTCATTATTTTCTAACTTCAGTCTTCAGTGATTTGTCACTAATTTGCCAAAAAACACAATTTTATGAAAAATGGACCAAATGTGATGCAAAAATATAAAATAGCCACACAATACAGCTGGGAACCTGTCAAAGAAGGGACACTTTAATATTAGTACTGCTAACTTGAGCAGCTGACAAAATAAAAGAATCTACATGCATTTCAAGTAATCTATAACTTTGATTATTACAGTTATTTCTTAATTGTAAACCCTCCATGTTTTCTTCCAAAATTGCTATTTTGCGGAGGGATTATTAGGGGGAAGAGCAACATTTTAAGCCAAAATTGGAGACAGTTGAGAGGTTGGCTATGCCTAATTCTATAAAGCAATTTATTTGCATGTACCTCTCAACCTGTTAATGCAGTAAATCTGAACAAGGACAAATATATTGGGGGAACATATAAACAGTACTAAAAATTGCTCTTGTATAAATTGAGACAGTTGATAGAATAACAGTTCTTACTTTAGCATGCATTTTTCTGAAGGTTATGAAGTCTGAAACTCAGTGTATCATTATTTAGTGACTTAATTTCTAAATGATTTGCCAGAAAACTACAAATTTTATGAAGAACAAACCAAAAATAAGAAGCAAAAATCTATTCATTCTTTGAAAATCTGGACAGTTGGGAGGTATAGTTCAGCTGGGCCTGCCTGAGTTTGCTGCCCTTCCCCCCTGACAAAATCATGGTTGAATGGAGCCTCTGCAGCCATTCCAATGAACCATTACTTGGCTATTTCACTCCATTTACCATAAACACTAATGTGCATACTGCTTTACTTCTATGATGAGTTGGACTTCATTTGAAAGTTTTATTTTGTATTTTACAGCACAAACACTAAGTCATCTACTAAACAAAGCAATGCAGTCTCACAATGAAAACTTAGCATTAAAACTTCTCTGCCCTTGAAACTCACATTCATTGAAACAGCATTGAAACCCACATTCAAAGAAAATACATTTTGCCAGTGGCAGATAAAGATTAATTTTGGGCTGTTTTCAAATCATAGGCCCCTTGCATATGAAACATACATGTGCTCTTTGATACACCTTCCTCATTGTACTAAATTATATTCCTTGTATAATATATTACAGTTGTTAGAGGGCGTTTTAAATTTGTTTTGAACATTTTTCCAGTAAGCAATGAAACAAAATGCATGCACCCATAATGACAAAACTGCCCAGTTCAGAACATTTATCATAAAAGTCTACTCAGACTTCCACAGTCCACCATTATCAGAAAATATGCACAATTCTACAGTCCACCATTATCAGTAAATATGCACAATTCTACAGTCCACCATTATCAGTAAATATGCACAATTCTACAGTCCACCATTATCAGTAAATATGCAAAATTCTACAGTCCACCATTATCAGTAAATATGCACAATTCTACAGTCCACCATTATCAGTAAATATGCACAATTCTACAGTCCATTATCAGTAAATATGCACTATCTCTGAAGAAGTAAAAGTCATCTAAATAATTCCACATTAAAGAAATCTGTAACTAATGAAGAGGTTGCTGCTAGCAAACACCTTTATATTTCATGGTTTCATCGAAAAATAAAGTGTCTGTTGGCCCTCAGGAATAAATTGTCTATATTACATTAAAAAAATGATAAGCTAGTAATATTGCAAGAGGAAATGGATGGCAAACTGATAACGGACTCATAGTTAGTATCTTCACCAAGGAGAACATTCTCAGTATGGCAGCATCCACCACTTGAGGGAGTAGAACCCACAGCCTTCTACATCAAAGGCAAGTACACAACCTTTTGTGCTATTAACAAGGCAAAGCAACTTCACTTAAGCAACACTAAACTTCTGTTCCCCTGCAGCTCTCAGCTCCTTGTAAAATCTACTCAATACTCAACTTCGCAGCCCAAGAAAATTGGAAAAAGCCAAAATGTATTGGGGGGGGGTCAAAAGCCCAAAAACCAGGGACACAAACATTGCTTGTATAATCTTGGAAAGTTGCTAGAAGCATACATTTTACTGCCAAGCTCCCTGTGCAAAACAGTCAGAGCAACATACCACTACGCCAAATCAGCTGCTTTGTAAAAGAGAAAGACTGAAACTTAAATGGCTATCATTTAGTGAATTCAGTTCTCAGCATAGCTGTCAACCTCTTAGTACAAAACACCTGGACAAACCCAGTAATGAGGGAATACAGCCCTCAAACATTCAATGAATTCGGTTCTTGCCATAGCTGTCAAGCTTAGCACAAAAATCCTGGACGAAGCCAATAATGGGGGAATACAGTCCCAAAATAGGGACAAATTTCAAATATTCATCTTATAAACTTAGAAAATTGCTAGAATAAAAGGTTGTGTTACGGTTGTGTTACTATGTATTTTCTGAAGAACATGAAGTCTGAAATTCAAATTCCTGTCAATTTTACTGCTGACAGAATAAAAACAATTTTCAGCAGTGATCCAGGGAGAAATACTGCAGACACGTCTTTGTAAAATGACAGGGCACCAGAGCAAATCCACACAAACACAGGGAGGAGATGCAGACTCCACACAGAAGGCACCCCAGCCAAGAATCAAACCAGAAAACCTATAGCTGTGAGGCAACAATACTACCACTGCACCATCAAATATGCAAGGATTTAAACATTCAGAAACCTGAAGTCTGAAATTCAAATGCCTGTCAGTTTTATTTAACATTTGTTAATCAGGACAGTTTGACTTGGAACAAAAAAAAAACAATTCTCAGCAGAGGCCCAGGAAGAAATAATGCAGACATGTCTTTGTAACATGGGAGGACACAAAAGCAAACCCACACAAACACAGGGAGAAGATAAAGACCCCACAAAGAAGGAACCCCAGCCAAGAAGCAAAACTGAAAACCTGCAGCTGTGAGGCAACAATGCTACCACTGCACCATCAAATATCAAGCATTGTGATATTTACAAACCACAGATATTATGAGGAACAGATCAGATCAAATATGAGGCAAAAATCTGCAGTTTTTTTTTTTTACAAATGGTGGTTGGTAGGGAATTCAGGTCTTTAACACCTGCATACAAGGTACAGGGTTCAAACCTGAGGTATTCCCTACCACATACACACACACACACACACACACACACACACACACACACACACACACACACACACACACCTGTAGTAGCAAACCACAAAAGCTAAATATACTGCACTGGGTGCCAAACAGTCGTCATGAGAATCCAATCAAGACAAAATGAAGTGTAGAAAAATAAAAATATTTCAATGCATCGGCATGACAGCTTAATATCTAGATGGACACAAAAAAGGTTGTGAGGCATGAAAAAATAAATTACTTTTTTTAAAATACATTAATGGAATGCCAGTCAAAATCAAGTATAAGAAAAACAAGCAGCACTCAACTCAAACCACTTCTTGCACTGCAGTTCTAATTATAATTTTATATTCAGCTTTATTAAAGTAACAAGCAACATGCTGAAAGTGGAAATCTCTGATGCCCCCACTTGTAAAAATGTTCCTTATCCAAAAAAAAGACCTGCTGCCTGACATCTACTTGTTTCATGGTGAAAACATGATCAAAGTAAAAAATGAAAAGCAAACAAGAAATAAGCTCAAGATACATTGCTTAAAAGTATTACTGTACAGGTTATGGACCACGCGATTGGCATTCGGTTTATGGGTAAAGCCTGCAGAGATGACTGGAAGCCTTCAAGTGTAATGAGACTCTTAAAATAATGTAATTCTGTCCTTTATTACAAATACTGGCATATGCATTTCAATACCCAAGGCTTATACATTATCTAGTTAAGCATTCTCTACATGGCAACAGAAAGGCTTTCAATGTTGGCAATTCTTTAACAGTATGCTTATTAAAGCTTACTTGCATCTTGGCAATCTCAGCCAAGCTTACCTGATGGACATTAAAGTATTGCTACTTAAACACAGAGCAACAGGCACTTTGAGTAATAAGCATAAATCAACAGTACAAAAAATATGACAGAAACCAGACCATTCTGCAAAAATCAAGGACAGATGAAAAGCCACTCTAGTACTTGTGTCTACCTTGGATGGGTGGGATTCTCTGCACATTTACACTGCATAACTACTCCTTGCCTTGCTTCGACACATCCAGAGTCACTACATGGGGGAGTGGGGTGTAACAAGTATGTCACAGTTTGAAATGTCTCTGGCTGACTTGTGATGGCCCTGACACATTTGTCATACCTCTCAACCTCAGAGCAAGAAATCTGGACAAAGCCATACAAAGAAATGGGACAAAGGCCCAAAAATAAGGACATTTTTTTAAAATATCGCTCTTATAACCTTAGAAAGCTAATAGAGGTCTTGCATTAGTATGAATTTTCTGAATGGTATGAAATCTGAAACTCAAATGTCTGTCATTATTTTCTAACTTCAGTCTTTAATTATTTGTCACTAATTTGCCAAAAAACACAATTTTATGAAAAATGGACCAAAAATGTGATGTAAAAATATAAAATAGCAACACAATACAGCTGGGAACCTGTCAAAGAAGGGACACTTTAATATTAGTACTGCTAACTTGAGCAGCTGACAAAATAAAATAATCTACATGCATTTCTGAAATAAAAGTAATCTGATTATTACAGTTATTTCTTAATTATAAACCCTCCATGTTTTCTTCCAAAATTGCTATTTTGCGGAGGGATCATTAGGGGAAGAGCAACATTTTGAGTCAAAATCAGGGACAGTTCAGAGGTTTGGCTATGCCTAATTCTATAAAGCAAATTATTTGCATGTACCTCTCAACCTGTTAATGCAATAAATCTGGACAAGGCCAAATATATTGGGGACACATATAAACAGTACTAAAAATTGCTCTTGTATAAACTGGGACATAAATCTGGACAAGGCCAAATATATTGGGGAAACATATAAACAGTACTAAAAATTGCTCTTCTATAAACTGGGACAGTTAATAGAACAGGTCTTACTTTAGCATGCATTTTTCTGAAGGTTATGAAGTCTGAAACTAGTGTGTCATTATTTAGTGACTTAATTCCTAAATGATTTGCCAGAAAACCACAAATTTTATGAGGAACAAACCAAAAATAAGAAGCAAAAAATCTATTCATTCTTTGAAAATCTGGACAGTTGGGAGGTATAGTTCAGCTGGGGCTGTCTAAGTTTGCCGCCCTTCCCCCTCACAAAACCATGGTCAAATGGAGCCTCCCTGCAGCCATTCCAATGATCTATTACTTTGCTATTTCACTCCATTTACCATAAACACTAATGTGCATACTGATTTACTTCTATGATGATTTGAACTTCATTTGAAAGTTTTATTTTGCATTTTACAGCACAAACACTAAGACATCTGCTAAACAAACTTGGCATTAAACCTTCTCTGCCCTTGAAACTCACATTCATTGAAACAACATTAAAACCCACATTCAAAGAAAATACATTTTACCCGTGGCAGATAAAAATTAATTCTGGGCTGTTTTCAGATCATAGGCCCCTTGCATATGAAACATGCATGTGCTCTTTGATACACCTTCCTACTGCTTTGAACATTTTTCCAGTAAACAATGAAACAAAACTGTTCAATTCCGAACATTTCCATCATAAAAGTCTACTCAAACTTCTACAGTCCACTATTATCAGTAAATATGCACAATTCTACAGTCCACCATTATCAGTAAATATGCACAATCTCTGAAGTAGTAAAAAAGTCATCTAAATAATTCCACGTTAAATAAATCTGTAATGAAGAGGTTGGTGCTAGCAATCACCTTTATATTTCATGGTTTCATCGAAAAATAAAGTGTCTGATGCCCCTGAGGAATAAATTGCCAAAATTACATTAAAAATAAGCTAGTAATATTGCAATAGGAAATGGATGGCAAACTGATAACAGGCTCATAGTTAGTATCTTAATTTTCAGTACGGCAGCATTCACCCCTTATGGGAGTAGAACCAACAACCTTCTGCATCAAAAGCAAGTACACAACCTTTTGTGCTATTAGCAATGTGAGCTGACTTAGCATAATCAGCACTAAACTTCTCTTCCCCTGCAGCTCTCAGCTCCTTGTAAAATCTACTCAATACTCAACTGCATCTCAACTTTGCAGCACAAGAAGTCTGGAAAAAGCCAAATTTATTGGGGTGGGTCAAAAGGGCAAAAAACAGGGACACATGTATAATCATGGAAAGCTGCTAGAATAAAATGCTGTGTTACCACCATAGATTTTACTGCCAAGGTCCCTGTGCAAAAGAGTCAGAACAACATACCACTATGCCAAATCACTTGCTTTGTGAAAGAAAAATGCTGTGTTACCACCGTACATTTTACTGCCAAGGTCCTTGTGCAAAACAGTCAAGAGCAACATACCACTATGCCAAATCAGCAGCTTTGTGAAAGACAGGAAGATTGAAACTTAAATGGCTATCATTTAATGAATTCAGTTCTCACCATAGCTGTCAACCTCTTAGCACAAAATACCTGGACAAACCCAGTAATGAGGGAATACAGCCCTCAAACATATTCAGTGAATTCAGTTCTTGCCATAGCTGTCAACCTTAGCACAAAAAAAATGGAACAAAGCCACTAACAGGGTATTACAGTCCCAAAAATAAGGACAAATTTCAAATAGCCATCTTATAAACTTAAAAAATTGCTGTAATAAAAGGTTGTGTTACTATATATTTATTGCTAGAATAAAACGTTTTACTATGTATTTTCTGAAGAATATGAAGTCTGAAATTCAAATGCCTGTCAATTTTACTTCTGACGGAACAAAAACAATTTTCAGCAGAGGCCCAGGGAGAAATACTGTAGACACATGTCTTTGTAAAATGGCAGGACACCAGAGCAAATCTACACAAACACAGGGATAAGATGCAGACTCCACACAGAAGGCACCCCAGCCAAGAATCAAACCAGAAAGCCTATAGCTGTGAGGCAACAATACTGCCACTGCACCATCAAATATGTAAGGAACTAAACATTCAGAAACCTGAAGTCTGAAATTCAAATGCCTGTCAATTTTATTTAACATTTGTTAATCAGGACAGTTTGACTTGGAACAAAAAAAACCCAATTCTCAGCAGAGGCCCAGGAAGAAATAATGCAGACATGTCTTTGTAACATGGGAGGACACAAAAGCAAACCCACACAAACACAGACTCCCCCCCACAAAGAAGGCACCCCAGCCAAGAAGCAAACCTGAGAACCTGCAGCTGTGAGGCAACAATGCTACCACTGCACCATCAAATATCAAGCATTGCAACATTTATAAACCACAGATATTATGAGGAACAGATCAGATCAAATATGAGGCAAAAATCTGCAATTTTTTTACAAATGATAGTGGGTAGGGAATTCAGGTCTTTAACACCTGCATACAAGGTAAAGGGTTCAAGCCTGAGGTATTCCCTACCACACCACCATGAGCCTAACCACCAGTATATTGCACCAGGGGCATTTAGACACACACACAAACACACACACACACAGAAAATCCCTGTACACTTACCTGGTCCTGTAGTAAATCCCTGTCTGCAAAACCACCATTAAATTAAATCCAGGTCCCTGTCCACAAAACCCCTGACGAGTGCAGTTGAAAACCCACGCAAATCTGACCTTGCCCATCGTGAGATCTTCCCCTGCAGCAAGCTCCAATCCAGACCCGAGATCCTTCTCCTGACTGCTGACCTTGCAGTCTGACCCCAACGCGTTTCCCCAGATCCTTCTTCTGACTGCCGACCTTGCAGTCCGACCCCAGCGAGCTCCCATGCAGTCTGTGCAGTTTAAAACTGCATAGACTTGCAGGAGTGCTCCTGTTCACGTGTCTCAATCAGGACTGCTGCTGAGACAATCTGTGCATGCTCCATGCTCCAGACTGTCTCAGCAGCAGTCTGACTAATCTTGCATGAAATTTTAAAATATTTTTTTTCTTATTTTTTTTCTTTTTATTTTTTTTATTTTGTTAGTTTGAAGTTGAGGGGGCTGCAGTCCGGCAGTCCAATAGCACTGGCCACCCCTGCATGTAGGTGGTTGGTGTGACAGAGCAAGATACAGAGGACAGGAAGAAATGGAAACAGATGATCTGCTGTGGCGACCCCTAACGGGAGCAGCTGAAAAAAGAAGAAGAAGATGTAAGTGAACTATGAATGGTTTCCTTTATGAAAACAAAGAAAAAAAGCATGCATGACAAAGCATTTTGGTTAAATCAAACTTGGTAATAATATCAATACCTGTTATAATGCCCAGGAACTTTATTGGGTTTAGTTAAAGTGACATCACACTCCACAGGGAGAGGTTTTGAATCTGAGAACTACAGTCTGGTCTTTCTTCATTACGGTTCTGGCACTTTGTGTCATGGCATCACCTGTGAAGGCACAAGATCATGTTCTAAGCTGGTCCAGCAAAGAGACCCTTATTATGCTCTACCTTCTCAAGGATTCATATCAGGAAAAGATCAAAGTGTGCACAAAAACTACTACCTAGAAAAAGATTGATATCTGACAGGAGTTGGGTGACCACCTATCATCCCTAATACATATCACCTGCTCCATTCAACAGTGACATCATTGATGTAATGACTTGCAGAAAAGAATGCCTGAGCAGCTGGTTAAGTGGGTTAACTATGTAGTGGAGAGAGGCCCAGAGTTCTATAGTAAATACATTTTTTTAAGTGGTTACTATTTTATCTGTCATATTCAACATAAAAAAGTATAACAAGTTTGCAAAAATAGAAGGATTTGCTGAAAATAACTAAATATAATCTGTAATACTATTATAATAATGCAAAGGAAGTCAGAAACATATGTACACCTATATATGCATCTGTTTAAAAATATAATGACAGTTATGTATTAACAGAATGTTCTGAATTAATGCAAATGAAACATATTTACTTAATAATCTGCATATATAGCTCTGTAAATCAAAGATATACATGTTCAGGATTAGAAGCAATTGCTCATGTATTTATACATAATTTACTTTATCACTGAATAAACTGAATTACTATTTAGATTACATGCAGCGAGGTTTGGTAGATAAATTATTGTTTGTGTGGGGCAATTGTTAACAGATTTGTCTGTTCATAAGTAACTTAAGTGCACGTACAACTTGGCTGAAGTCTCAGTCAGTTATCACATCCTAGTCAAAGTGGAAGTTGGGGGAGGGGGTTCGGGTTGCAGTGCCAAGTGAATGACCAGGACATAAGTTACTCAGAAATGACTAGTTCTTCATTACCTATCAAATTATATACTTTTGTACAGCAAAGGAAATGCAAAATCCCTTGTATTGCTACATTTGTCTGTGTGTAGATAACTTCTACCTGAACGCACTGTTACAGTCAGACTACAGTATTTTGAAAACAACATTTCACCCACATTGCATTAATTTCTTTTTAACTTGCATAGAAGGAAGGTTGTGACACTATAAGAATTCATACAGTCATGCATATCTACGCCAAATTAAAAAAAACAAGCAAGTGCTGCAGTGAATGTATTGCTATGAATATATATAAAAAAAATGAAATACGGGCAAACAAGAACTATCTTATGTCTTCTCATTGTACCTAAGGAAGTGATAAGGTATTACAAAAGGCAGCAGGAATAAAGAGTAGCTGGGCTCAGTGAATCCGCTGGTAAGTTATGACTATAGTTCCAAACTCTCACTGTGATCCTCTGTTAACGCTTGAGAGTTGATAAGGTAAGAGTTCTTATCAATCCCCTCAATCTGGGGAGGGTTACTTACTTCTTTTCCAAACAAATGCTGCTGAGCCCCTCCATTTCACTGGTCTAAGTGGGTGGTAGAGAGACAGCTTCCATTCTTGCCTTGTGGTGATTTGGAAGGGGTAATAGCCACCTGTCTATGCCTTTTCTTATGATCCAGCTGCCCCCCTCTCTTTGATTTGTCTATGCCTGCTTTGGTCTTCTAATGAGATTCAACTATTTTCTCTTGATGCAAGAAGGTATCAACACCTGTAGGCATTTAAAAAGAAAATTTCTCTGTCCCCTTAACTAATATTAGAGTGGGTGGATGTCTTAAGGACACAACAAATCCATAGTAAATAGGGTCCTATGGCTTTCATTATAAAGAATATAGCTCCACTATAGTCTTCCACTATCTTCACAGGGTGTCCTTCCAGTTTCAAATTAGACTCCTGTTCAATGGACACACAAAGAATCATTTTTTGTCATTATAATCCAAATATTTGACAGGGGTACATGGAGTTAGAATGCCTGGGTACAAAAATGTGGGCTGTTTCAATGATGAGGGGTGGATTACCTACAAAATATTTCATAACTCCTTGTGACAAACTAAGTATCCCCTCCTTCCACTCTTTCCAGGCAATAATCCTTAGGTTATTATGTCTAGCATGATTATCCATATCATCCAACTTGGATTTTAACTGCCACATTTATGCCCTTAATTCCACCACTTCCTTTGAATGGGCAGCTGTATGTTCAGCCTTCTTTAAACCTTGTTGTTGCTCCACTGTGGATGCAGTCAGCTGGTTAAACCATGGGTCATGCTTAGCCATTGTATTTTAAATGATAAGATATCCTCTGCAGTCTTTCGCATTAAAGAGGTGAGTGTTTCTAAAGTCAGCTAAGTAGCGGTTATGTCCATGGGAAGATCAGCTGTTGACATCACCATACCACTTTTCAATCTGCCTGATTACACGGTGTGAATGATTTTTTTTTTTTTTTACATCTGTGCATAGGGGGTGTCTACCTAGGCAGTGTGAGATTCTTTTAGTAGTTGTAGTTTTATTTTATAGTGATACTGACCTAAGGATTGATTCATTCACTAAAACAGGTTTGGTGACTTACTTCTCTTGAAATTAAGGGCATTAGTAGCTGATGATTTTGTTGGAATTCTGTCAGTAGGCAATACAGTTATTTCAATGGTCAATATGTTTATATTACCAGACACTTTTCACAATATGCACAGTATGTGTATATGGTCAAAGGGAATTTTCAGTACAGTGTCACAGCTGACACTATTCGGGCATTAACATGTGATATTAAAATGAGTGATATTAATACCTGAGTAAACCAGAATGGCTGATGTATAAAGCAAGATTCGTGTAAGTTAAATCCTGGTCTTTCTGACATGAAGTTGAACAGAGAAGTGTTTGTGAAATTAGCACAGGTAAATGAAAGATGTATTTATTCTCTGTGAGAAGAGGAAGAATGTGTGAGATACAAATATTGCCCAATCATTCCAGGTAGTGAAATTGTCATTTGAGTGTATTCAAGAAGTTGTAGATTTTTATTTACAAAATTTGTTAAAAAAATTCTAATTTCAATAGCACGGTATTTTAGTTTAATTAATTGATCTGATTGTAGTGGATGTCTTTGTAAATACTTTAGTTGTTTTGTTGAATATTATAATAATACCTATTTTTAATTACTTGTATAAAATTGTTATGATATTTCTCTTATATGTTAAAACAATAAACCTGTTTTGAAAAAAAAAGAAGTTGTAGATTTTTCATTTGCTTGTGAATGTTGCAGTGTGAACAAAAGACTGTCAGAAAGGTACAGTTAAAAACATGCAGATAGCGTGGCGTTGTGTTTTGACCTTTCTTTTATTACAAATTCTATAACAAATGGAGTACTGTTATATGAACGGTATATTACTGAATGTTACAGTATGAAATCATGGGAAATGTGCTTATGAATGGTAACAATCTGAACTGTCATTGAAATGAAAGAAACAGATTATTGCACAATGTTGCTTTTAGCTGTGAAATATAAATTATGACTGCAAGAATATTCCAGGAGGAACAAAAGTTAGGAACTTACTCATTTTTGTGTTTTGTAATATGTAAGTCAGCCATTTTAGATTGACTATTATGTAATCTCTTCAATTTATGTTTACCCAGGTAGTGCACTGATCAGTATTGACCAGTTTCATCCTCAGCTCGGATGAAATGCACAACATTTCACAAACAAAAAATACAGAAACGTTAGTAAGAACAGAGTAAGTCAGACTAATGATTAAGCTGCTAAACCTCATTCCAAACAATAAATCGATTGCCACAACATGATTTATATCTGGATGAAGTTATTTGTGACATTTAGCAGTCAGATATTTGTAGAGAGCAGACAGCAAAGAATTAAACACACACACACACACACACACACACACACACACACACACACACACACACACACACACACACACACACACACACACACACACACACACATCGTGTCACCGTGAATGAATCGTTAACCAGAGAGTGCTTTGTGAAATTGAGGTGGTTTCCACAGTGATCTCTGGACTCCATGCCTAGTAGTTACATTCAAGCCTATTAAAAAGAATGTGTAGCAGAGAGAAGTGTCTAACAGCTGCTAAAGCCATTGGTTGATTAACTTTCCTTCTGACTGCTGTCTGTGTATATGGGCAAAGTGTGTTACAGCTTTAAATGCTACGAAACACATTGTGTTATATACTTGATTTACTTTTTAACCAGAATGACATGAAGACAGCTAAAACTCCCCACTTATTACAAAAAGTATGATTGGGTCATCAATCAAAACTCCAGTTTGTTAGGTTTGCTTAAAATGAAGTCCTAAATTGTATTTATTTATTGTAATTTGATAACCAGGCAGATGGGCTGGTACAATGTCCTTTTTCAGTCACTACCTGAGCTCCAATGGAGCAGCATATAACAGTAACAATTATCAAGTGATGTTGATAAGATTGTAATATGCATGGTGGACAAATGTTATCAAAAATAACGCATTCGTTATACGTAGAGTAAGTGTGATGTCTTCAATTACAAATTATAGATTGTAGATGCATTTTCAGAAGCAGCAGTAACATTTGTTGCTTATTAGATGAATTTGCAATATGTACAGTATTTTATAATATTTACATCAGAGATTAGCTAGAATATGTCATACAATATGTTACAAGGATGAAGAGGGGGAGGAGAAGGAAGTCATCACCTGACCAGTACTTTCAAGGTAAATTATTACAAGACATTTCTGGGGCATATTGCAAACTGGTTATAAGTGGTAAGCTGATCTTAATAATCTGTTTATTTCATGCTGTGTATTGCTTCTAGAATTGAGGTAATGTGATGCAGTCATGTAAGAATTAGGAATCACTGCCATAATAATCAATGTTATATTTTACATTAAATGCTGTAGAATATGAATGGTCAAAGCATGTGTTCAAGGAGACTGAGTATGTGAAAACCTGTATGCATTGAGATGAACTCTGTACTACGATCTCTGAGTAAACTGTGAATAGTGGAAAAGTACTGAAAAACAGGAGCCTGTTTGAAAGCAGCAAATGTGCCTTATATGGAAGTGTATCCAATTTTCTCTCTGCCTAGAGATGTAATAATGTGAACTGCTTTAAGCCTATGGGTAAAGCACTGATTGGTTAAATGTCTTTTGTACTATTTTAATTGGTCTAGTTTATATTGTTGTACTGTCAGCAATATCACCAGCATATAAACTTATGCATTCCTTTGATCGGGGAGTCTCCCTAGTACTTTCCATGATGCTCCCATGCGTGTGTAATAAATACCACTGAAAGAGAGGAAAATGAGGCTCCCGCACGTGTGTAGTAAATACCACTGAAAGAGAGGAAGAAGTGTCTTGTCTTCATTTAAGGTAAAATATTACATGCAACAATTGGTGCCGTTTACTCGGATCTGAATTGACAATGGCTGCGGTAGTTGGGGATTGAACGAAGTACTGCTAGTAAAAGGGCCCATGACAGAATTTTCTGTTCTGGCAGTGTTTCTTTCATTTCCTGTACTTGCCTGCTTTAAGAATTGGGTATTGATTATCTTATAGAAATGTAATAATTCCTCTCATTCAGTTGTTTTGAGTTAAGTGGCATGCATTTTTTTCTGCTATTGATTGTGCAGTATGAGAGTGGATTAAACGAAAAACTGGCGCCATAAGAGTGAAAGGAGATATGAGAGTGGGGCAAACGATGTTTACAAAATGTCACAGCTACATCTGTAAAATACAGAATAGCTTATTGTGTGACAATGGGAGTGAGTGTGGAAACCATAAAAGAGTCAGAAAGAAGTACACCAGCTGGTTATATGTATTTTCGTGTGTCCCGGGACAGTTGTATGTTTATTAGTCAGTGGGTCGCCCTCACTGAGGGCGATGGTAAACTCGCCTTTACAGAAAATGGTAGTTTTAATAAAAGTATTTTGCTTAATCTCCAAGGGAAATTAAAGAGAAAAGGGAGTAGAATACCAGAGTTGTGCTGGGCAGCATTTAATGATTGGATGACAGAGGCGAAAGAAAGAGAAAAGGACTTGGTTATTAGTAGTTTAAAAGATAATCGGCAGAAATTAAAAGAGCAATTGAGGGAATTACAACAAACTGCTAGTAATTTAGATATAGTAAACAGTAAATGTATGAAGGCCCCACCCTTTAAGGGGTTTTATCCTGTGAAGGAATTAGTTAAATTACAGATAAATGAATCATCAGAAGATAATGCTTGGCTTCCCCCACCACCAACTGCACCACCGATTGCACCCCCGCAGTATCAGCCCCCCCCCCCCCTCGCTCAACAAGGAGCGGAAACACAGCAGCCAGATTCCACCACTAAAGATTCCACCCCTAGAGAAAGAGAACAAGCTGCAGACAGTCACTCTAGTGAATCTGATCCAGACACAAGCGATAGAAAAAAGGGACCAAAAAGTTACTGTTTGTCATTTTTGCATTTAAGTTACCTGGCACTTGCTCACTAAAGCAATTATATAAGTCAGCACTAAATAATTAAAAGCACTACACCCTCACAAACTCCCCCTGGAGTACCTTGCTCCCCATTGGCCATTTTTTTCAATTATAAAGAAATTCCCAATACTATTCTAGCATGTCCAAAGGTCAGTTGTCAATCTCCTCTCCAGTCCAGCTGGTGAATCCGGGAATCTTGAGGCAATGTTACAACTGCCTCATGTACACAGACAACCCTCTCCTCCTCCCAACAAATTCCAACACATGTGAGAGATGCAACCATATAGCCAAACTGGAGGCTAAGCTCTCTCAACTCAGTACTGGCATAACCAGTCAGGAGGAGAAGGAAACCACACTCACTAAAATTTCAGTCTCACATAGACCTACCACGACAGCAAACCAAACACATAAACACACAAAAACATACTTGGAGGCTCTAAATAAAAATCTGTCTAAGCAGCAGAGACCTCCAAAGCAGACACCCAAGCAACCGTTACCCCAAAACAAAACATGTGCAACACATAGCTCACAAAGCCAGTGTGCCGAAAAGTCACAGCCCTTAAGGCTAAACAACACACCTGATACACTTGTAATAGGTGACTCTATCATCAGGCACACTGACATCCCACTCACCAAGCTGAACAAGGAGAAGGTCACGGTGAGCTGCCTGTTGGGCACTAGGATCCGCCACATAACACAAGCACTCAGGTCACTCCAAGGCAAGTACAAATATGACTCAGTCATTGTCCATGCTGGTGTGAATGACCTGAGACATACCTCCCTGGACTACATGAAAAGAGACATAGAGGAGCTCTCTGAGCATGTAGCCCAGGCCGGTATGACCCTGACCTTGAGTAGCATCTTACCCTCACCAAGAATGATGCCACAGTATGAAGACAAGATTATCAATTTCAACAATTGGCTTAAGTATTGGTGTCATTCAAAGGGGATCCAATGCCTGTCAGCCTGGGATGACATGCTCGACAAGCCACAATGCTTCGCTAGGGACGGCTTGCACCTGTCACCCCTGGCCTTTCGGATATTGGCGAAGGCTCTTGCTACCCCCATAGTGCCATTTTTAGGCAAGGCTCAAAAGACAAACCCACCTCCATAGGTATCACAAGGGATAAGAAACTAAGAGTAATGCTACTCAACGCCAGAAGTCTAAACCTCAAGATGCACGCACTCAAAACTCTCCTTAGCATGGAGAACATTGATATCTGTGCAGTAACAGAAACCTGTTTCAAGGCTCTCGAGAGCACCCCAGCACTACCAGGTTATACCTCATACCATGCTTTTCGGCCCCAAAACTTGGACCGAACCACAAAAGGTGGGGAGTATCAATATTCGTCAAAGATACCCACACCTCCAGGTTGGTGGCACAGCACGAAGCATCAGAGACTATCCATGTGCAACTAACAGTGAGTAAAACTGCCTTCCAGTTTATAGCCTGCTACAGACCACCCTCCCAAACCCAGGAACCCCACTCGGCCTTCCAGAGAACACTGGAAAATATGAAGGTCTCTCCAAACACCATTATATTGCGTGACTTCAACTACCCAACCATAGACTGGGAGCATTACTCTAGCTCCAACACCCTAGCCCAAAGGTTCCTAGAATTTATAAACTCAAATGCTATGGAACAACTTGTTACCACTCCCACAAGAGGGGAAAACATACTGGACCTGATCATCACCAACATGGGGACTCTATGCTCCAGACCAGAAGTGTATCCCTCACTGGTAAGATCAGACCATAAACTAATCTCACTGGATATTCACATCCCAACACCACCCCATGCCCAGAAAACCACAGTGAAAAACTTCTCTAAAGCAAATTTCACACTCCTCAAAACCGAGGTGGAATCCTTCAAAGCCCCTGGGTCTGTGGATAATACGGCCCAGACCGCAAAATCCTTTATAAACACATTCTATGAACACCTTCAGGAATGCATGGATCATGCAATCCCAAATAAAACCAAGACCCAATCCTCCAAAGGCAGACGTCCTGTCTGATGGACCCCAGCCATAAACAAACTATACAATAGAAGGAGGACGCTACTACATGATAGAGCAAAATCCCAAAAAGGGAAGGCATCTCTGATCAGTATTAGCAAAAAACTACGGGCACTCATAAAATCGTCTAAGGCCAGCTTCGAGAGAAAAATTGCACAGGACACTAAGGATAATCACAAGGCTTTCTTTAGTTATGTTAGGAACCTGGGTGGGAATTCCCAGCTATGCTCAGAATTAGTCCAAAATGACAAAAAATACACCGAACCCACAGACATTGCCAACATCCTAGCTGACAGGTTCAGCGCAAACTACTCCACTCCCCCTCCCCACCAAAAGGGCTAATATCTATCCCAGCAGAGTGCTGCCCCCCTGACATCTCAGATGCTCAGGTAAGAGCTGCCCTCTCCAAAGCAAGAAACACAGCATCAATGGGACCAGACAGTGTCCCGGGCTGCGTCCTACATGAACTCCAAGAAGAGCTAAACCCAAACCTAAACTACTGTTCAATCTCAGCCTTACTATAGGATATGTACCCAAAGAGTGGCGTACAGCAACAGTGGTCCCTCAACACAAAGGTGGTGCCTGAATGGATCCTGGAAACTATCGCCCCATAAGTCTCACTAGCTTGGTCTGCAAAGCTATGGAAAGGATCATCATGGACCTTATAAATAAAGATATTGGGGACCTACAGACACTGGATCCTACCCAGTTCGGCTTTGTTAAGGGCAGATCCTGCCTCTTAAACCTGGTCAATTTCTTTGAAACAGTCACCAAGGCCATTGACAAGGGGAAGGTGGTCCACACAGCCTACCTGGACCTCGCAAAAGCCTTTGATACAATACCCCACTCGGGCATTATAGATAAGCTCACCGGCTTAAATATAAACCCCTATGTCACTAGATGGGTTGCAAACTGGCTCAAGGACAGAACCCACATGGTTAGAATAGCTGGAGCCATGTCAGACTCCAAACCAGTTACAAGTGGCGTCCCACAAGGCTCAGTCCTGGGACCTCTCTTGTTCGGTATATATTTCTCGGAGGTACAGGCCAACATGGAAGGACTGTGGCTGACCAAGTTCGCAGATGACTGCAAACTGGGCACCATAATAGACTCTCCAGCCGACACAAGCATCCTCCAAAAGGGCCTCATAGAAACAGACAACTGGTGCCAGAGCCATGGCCTCAAGCTAAACGCCAAAAAGTGTATAGTCACCCCCTTTGGCAAAAACAAAGTGCCCACAAATTACCACATAGGTGGTAATCCATTAAGTACAGAAGAAGTAATTAGGGACCTGGGGACCCAAGTTGATAGCAATCTCTCATTTGACAATGACATGGCCAAAGTGGTTAGAAAAACATTTTATATAGCCCACCTAATCATGAAGGGATTCACATCTAGATCAGGGGAGGTCATCGTGCCTCTTTACTCATCCCTCATCAGGCCCATAATTGAGTACAATGCCCCTTTTGGGATGTACCTTATCAGACAACTGCAGCAACTGGAAAGACTACAAAAGTACCTCTCCAAGAGGATCAAGGGGCTCAAACAGATGCCATATGCTGCCCGGTTAAAGAAACTCCAGCTCTACTCAGTGGCATACCGCCTGCTCAAAGGCGATCTGTGCCTGACGTATAAAGCCATGTCCAACCCAGAATTAATGGACATGCTGCACCTCAGAAAATCCAAATCCCATTGAGCTACTCGCTTGAGGGACTTGAACCTCAGCACTGAAATAACTAGGACATGCTGGAGGGACAGATTCATAACCCAGAGGCTCCCTTCACTCTGGAATAAAATCCCAGTCCAGGTTAGGCAGAGTCCCTCATTGACTCTCTTCAAGAGGAATCTTGATGAGTGGATGGGAGATCGTAGGTTTACCCCGGGTATCACTTCTGTGTCACTCTTAGACAGAGGCACAGTATACTAACCTTGAAAAAGGGCATAGCAAAATTAATTTGAAATGGGTGGTGAAAGCCATACACACTCTGGCTAGGCTTATAAATGTCCTAGGGCAGATAGCCTAGTATGAACCTATGAAGCTATGAACCTATGAACTCATAGTAAGACTCATAAAGAAGCAAAAGCTGTAATGTATTTTAAAGCTAAACCCTGTTATAAAGGTAAAGGGAAGTGACATTTGCACCGACGAAGACATTTTGGCCAGTTCCCCACTATAATTGACAGTGGGGATGGGTATTTTGGACCAGATAAATTTAATCTAGATTCAGGATCGGAGTTGTCAGACGACGATAGACTATTACCTTTGAGGGAGGTACCTAACCAAGCCCATGCTAGAAGTGCACAAGAACCATTGACCATTGCAGTACTAAGGGCGTACTCGGCGGTTGATTTTCAAGCCATTACCTAATCGTTACTGCCTATTCTTACTAATCCTGCTAAGTTTCAGCGTGTGCTGGCAGGACATATTTGTTTACAAAACCCTACAATAGAAGAAGTTAGGGCAGTTCTTCAGTACGCCATACCAGCTGATCTGATGAAACAGATTTGGGACCATGCCAATGTCCCTACTCCAATTCCAAAGCATGATACACACGGAGATAATGGGTTCGAAGTGGTTAGACAGTGTATAGTAGATGCTATCACAGTAATAGTTCCACCTACACCCAACTGGTCAAAAATCAAGTCAGTTCTTCAAAAAGAAGACAAACCTGTGGATGAGTATTTAAAATGTCTCACTGAAGCCTTTGAGGCTTATTCTGGTTACCCAGAACCCACCGAGGGGCTGGCACAGAGCGGATTGTCGGCTACTTTCATAGATGGGTTACGCCCACAAGTACGGGATAAGCTAAAGGAAGTATGTTTATACTGATTTAGCCTTGGATTGCATGAATTAGTTACACAAGTGCAATACCTCTCCGACCACTTAGCACAGGAGAAAAAGGATTTACAGGAGAAATTGGTTACAGTGCAGATTCAGATGTGCACTGCCTTCAGGCAGCGTGGACGAGGAGGAAGAGGATGGGGAAGAGGGAGAAGTGGATGCCAAGGGGCTGGAAACCAAAATAGACAAAACTGGCAGGAAAATCGATCAGCCACACCCCAAAGCTATAATAATCAGACGGAGTGTTTCAATTGTGGCTCAGTAGGCCATTGGAGAAATGAATGTTTGTATCTGGCTGAGCAACCTGCCCCACCCACTGATATGTCACCTCAATGGAATTCTAATTGGACGCCATCCAATTGGCAGTCATCACAATGAAGGTTCTCTGAATGAAGACAACAGCAGTTGTGCCCTTTCATACTTGTGGATCAAGATGGACCACATGTTATGTTACTTGTCAAAAATAAACCGTACCCCTTTTTGTCTGACACTGGAGCATCCAAATCTATGTTAGCTGGTAAAGCAGCAATAAATGTCCCCCTCTCCAATAATGTAATTAGCGGGGTAGGTGTCTCTGGCATTCCCATTGAATATTCTGAAACCATCCCAGTCCCAATAACTTTGGGACCTTTACAAGACAATCATGCATTTTTAGTAGGACCCTCAGCACCTTTAAATCTATTGGGAAGAGATTTGCTCTGTAAGATGGGAGCAACCATCTTTTGCTCTGCTGAAGGAGTATATTTACAAGTACCTTCAGATAAACAAGATAGTATTTTGGCTACTTTAGATGAAATCGTCACTCTGCAAACAATGTGTATGCAATCTGACGTTGATAAGAATAAGTATTTAAATCCATTACCCTCTTATCTATGGACCACTCATGATAATGATGTTGGGTTTCTAATTTCAGCTAATCCTGTAAAATAACCTTAAAACCCAGAGCAAAGTTACCTCAGGTACCACAGTACCCTTTGACGGTAGAGGCCACATCTGGTATTGCCCCCGTCATTTCTGCCCTGGTACAACAAGGAATTATAATACCTACAACAAGTCCATGTAATACTCCAATTCTACCGGTAAAGAAACCTGGTAAACAAGCTTACAAATTTGTGCAAGACTTGCGAGAAGTCAATAAAGCTGCCTTGCTTATTTTTCCAATTGTACCAAACCCAGCAACAATTTTAAGCTGTATCCCACCTACCGCATGTTGTTTTATGGTTATAGATATTTCATCAGCTTTCTTCTCCATCCCATTGCATGCAGATAGTCAGTATTTGTTTGCATTCACTTATAACGGCCAACAGTATACTTGGACCCAACTACCCCAAGGGTATGTAGAATCTCCAACACTATTCTCCAGAGAGATGCACAGACAACTGCAGGATTTACAATTACCACCATGTTCAGTATTGGTTCAGTATGTAGATGATATTCTTATAGCTTCACAAGATACCCAGTCTTGTATAAAGGACTCACTTCTAGTTTTAAGGTTTTTAGCTAAATGAGGGTTTAAGGTAAATAAATCTAAGCTGCAGTTTGCTCAAGAAAAAAGTTCAATACCTGGGACACATTATTTCTATGGGTTCACGTCAAATACTTCCAAGTAGAATTACCTCCATTCAGACTGCCCCCCGCCCTGTAACTCAGAGACAACTCAGGGGATTCCTCGGCCTAGCAGGTTATTGTAGACAGTGGGTGCCCAATTTTTCAGAAATTTCAGCCCCTCTGTTACAGCTTCTAAAGAAGGAGGTCACAGACCCTCTGCCTTGGTCCCCTGAACATGAAAATGCCTTTCAGGCTATTAAAACGGCATTGATAAACCCACCTGCCCTAGGGATCCCAGATTATTCTAAACCCTTTGTTTTCTTCTGTTATGAAAGAAATAAAACTGCCCTGGGCCTGCTGGTACAAGCGTGCACAGGAGGATATCGACCTATAGCATATTACAGCACTCAGTTAGACCCTGTTGCTTCTGGCTACCCACCCTGTTTATGAGCAGTGGCAGCTGCTGCTGTTTTGATTGATATGGCAGCACCATTGACATTAGGACATGACACTTTACTAGCAGTACCTCATGTGGTACAAGCATTACTTTTAAAAACAAAAACTCAATATCTTTCTAATACTCGCCTCACTAAATATGAGTTAAGTTTATTAAGTAATCCTGCTGTTCAGATTACACGTTGCCCACCACTAAACCCTGCTTCATTAATTCCAACTAGTGACGAGGGCAAACCACATGACTGTGTGCTTGTAGTTAACACTGTTCTTTCTCCTAGATTAGATTTGCAAGATGTTCCTTTGCTTAATCCTGATTTAGTTATTTTTGTAGATGGATCTTGTTTACGAAATAATTTTGGCAAACTCCAGGCTGCATGGTCAGTCTGCTTGCCATCTGAGGTTTTACAAACTGGGCAATAGCCACCTGGCACTTCCGCACAAGCCGCAGAATTAGTGGCACTTTCACATGCATGTAAAATGGCCAAAGACAGATCTGTTACTATTTATACTGATTCACGTTATGCCCATGGTGTTGATCATGATTTTGGTACCTTATGGAAGGAAAGGGGGTTTTTGACATCCTCTGGGGCACCAATTAAAAATTACCTGTATATTGATCACCTCTTACAGGATTTATTATTACCTTCCAAAATTGCTGTTGTCAAGTGTGCAGCTCACCAGTCTAATGACTCCCTAGTCACAAATGGAAATAACTTGGATGACTGGGCTGCCAAACAGGCTGCTCTTTCAAATACTGTTCAGGGACAATTTCTGCAGCCTATTTTACAAACGGTTACTTTTGACACTACTGTTTTGAAAACTTTACAAAGTGAAGCATTGGAATCAGAAAGAAAAACATGGCTGGCCCACAGTTGCTTCCAACGTTCTGATTCAGTTTGGCAGCATTCTGATGGCAGATTGATTTCCCCTATATCTATGTTAAATTCTTTCATAAAAGCATATCATTTACCAGCTCATGTAGGGGTACAAGCATTAATCAAACAAATCCAGAAGGATTGGTTTGCCCCAGGACTTTCTGCTTCTGTGCAACATTTTTTGAGCATGTGCTCCATTTATTTACAGCATAACATTTCAAAGGGCACTTTGGCTTAAAAATTACCTGTATATTGATCACCTCTTACAGGATTTATTATTACCTTCCAAAACTGATGTTGTCAAGTGTGCAGCTCACCAGTCTAATAACTCCCTAGTCACAAAGGGAAATAATTTGGCTGACTGGGCTGATATGCTCAGCCAGTGCCAAAACTAATGGGACCATTTTTTGCTTTACAGTGGGACTTTATTGAAGTCCCACCTTGTGCAAGGTTTAAATATGTTTTGACTATTGTTGATATTTTTTCAGGGTGGTTGGAAGCCTACCCTTGTGCTAAAAATGATGCAATTTCAGTTGCAAAAAAATTGTGTTATGAATTAATACCTCGTTTTGGTGTTCCTTGTCAAATATATTCTGACCATGGAATGCATTTTACTGCTAAGTTAGTTAAATCATCGTGTACAATGTTAGGCATTACTTTGAAATTTCATTGTCCATATAGACCACAGGCATCAGGTATTATTGAACGCATGAATCAGACATTAAAAACAAGACTTGCTAAAGTCACTTCTGAAACAGGCTTAACTTGGGTGCAAGCCTTACCACTAGCCTTACTCTCTATGTGGTCACAACTGCATTCTACTAAGGGTCTTTCTCCACATGAAATTCTCATGGGTCACCCTTTGCGTCTGCCCATGACACCTCCACCACCTTTTTCTGAATATGATGCATTTGATAATGATAGTCTTTTGTATTGCAAATCTCTTCTTTCTTTCCTACAGTTTCACCACCGAAACGTAGCAGCCACTCCACATCTTCCTGATCCTTTTCTAGCATCTGCTCTACAACCAGTGGATTGGGTCAACATTAAATCCTTCTCTAGAAAAACAGCTCTACAGCCGCGCTGGAATGGGCCCTTCCTGGTTCTTCTAACAACGTCATCTGCTGTGCACCTGCAAGGATCTCCAACTTGGATCCACATTTCACATGCCAAAAAAGTTGTGCCATCTGAAGATCAACAACCTCTGCCTTTTTCGACTCCAGATTCTCCTCCCATTGCTACTCGTACTCGAAGTAGAACTGTTCCAGTACCTGACAATGCTTAACATTTACCCTTTTGGAAAACTCCAAGCTACTGACACTATGCAGACTCAACCACCATTTCCACAAAAGTATTGGGCAGTCATTTTGGTGGTTATTTTTGTTGTACTGTTATTTTTGATGTGGCCATTTTTATTTCCTGCTCCATCGAAGCATCACACCAAACGAGCTATTTGGCACCCACCTTTTAACACCTATCAAGCCATCAAATATGTTTATGCTTCTACATTCAACGTCTCTAACTTTTGGATCTGCACCTCCATTCCCTCCGTACATGGGAGATTGTCATTGGCTGCAGCTCCACTAAGTATCATTGATACATGGACTAGCTTACTTTTCAACACTGCTAACATTACATCCAGTAAATTTATTGCATTACAACTTTCTCTCCGTCGCAATGGCACTCTGTGTTTCTGATGAAATTACTCAAGTCAACATCATTGGACTCGAAAAATGGGACAAAGTATCTGCAACACGACAATCGAATACCAGTGCAATTATACAGAAGGAAAACGTATAGCCTCAGGCTGTCAAGTTTCATTTGATGCCATTCAGCCAACATTGAAAAATGCCTCATTACTTGGTTCTCGTAACATCGTATTTCTTGCCATATTCCATGGCATTACTACGGGCAGTGACCATTCTTCAAACGTTACCACCCTGGTGCAGGACTGTTATTTTATATGTGGAAAAAAAGGCCTATAAATGGCTATCGGAAAACTAATCTGGTAGCTGTTTCTTAGGTTATTTGGCACCAGCCATCCGTCATACTTCTGCCTTACCTCAAGGAAAAATTCGGAACGTGCGAGAGGTTAAAAGCCTGCCAATCCGTTAGGCCAAATTGATGCATCATGGATTTATCATCATGACTTGGCTCATGCTGGCACCAAAGGACTATCTCATATGGACTTGAGTGATGACGTCATATCATGGGCTGGTATAATTCCAGCATACAGAGCAGCAAAATCAATCTGGGAACTGAGAAAACTGTCTAAATTTTTTTAAGTATTAAGCAATGCCACATTTTCTGCTTTAGAGCAAGTGACTGATGAACTGACTGCTATGAGAGCTGTAGTCCTCCAAAACCGTATGGGTCTCGATTTCACCATAGTGGCAAAAGGCGGAACTTGCGCTTTAATCCAGGAGCAGTGCTGTACATTTATTCCTGACAATCAGCACAAAATTGAAAGTCATCTCGAACTCATTCAGAGAGTTTCCGAACTCTCTAAGCCAAGGAGACCGATAACTCCATGTGGACATGGCTAACCAACTTGTTCTCAGGTTGGGGAGGTGGACTTTTGAAGTTAATTTTATTAATCGCACTATTAGCTCTTATTGCTTTTCTTGTTGTGTTTTTAATCAAAGCCTTGATTTTGAAATTGATGTCTTTTAAGACTACTAAAAAGTGCCAAAGTTTTATATGCCTGCAGTTATGAATATGGATGATAAAATAAAAATAAATAATGTTGAAAGAACTAGCCACATGGTTATGTTAGACTTAGGGCAAATGTATGATAGACTAAATGGTGATGTTTACACAGCATCAAATGGAGGATTGTAGAATATGAATGGTCAAAGCATGTGTTCAAGGAGATTGAGTATGTGAAAACCTGTATGCATTCAGATGAACTTTGTACTACGAACTCTGAGTAAACTGTGAATAGTGGAAAAGTACTGAAAAACAAGAGCCTGTTTGAAAGCAGGAAATGTGCCTTATATGGAAGCATGTCTGATTTTCTCTCTCTGCCTAGAGATGTAGTAATGTGAACTGCTTTAAGCCTACGGGTAAACCACTGATTGGTTAATTGTCTTTTGTACTATTTTAATTGGTCTAGTTTATATTTTTGTACTGTCAGCAATATCACCAGCATATAAGCTTATGCATTCCTTTGTTTGGGGAATTTTCCTGGTACTTTCCATGAGGCTCCCACACGTGTGTAGTAAATACCACTGAAAGAGAGGAAGAAGTGTCTTGTCTTCATTTAAGGTAAAATATTATATGCAACAATGCATAAGCTCTATACATTGAAAAATGAGCTGTGCTGCTGCATAGATTACCTTCAACAGCAATAAAACTACATCACATCAAAGTCAAAGTTCTTACCACTTATGTTATTAGGACATGTACATGATGTCTGTAACGTAAATTTCAGTTTTAGATTTCAGCATTATCTGCACTTGCCATTATATTCAATGACTGAACAACAATGATGCAGTTTAGGTTAAATGGCTAAGTCAGACATTTAGAGCCAAGCATATCAGTCATAGAATGTGCTGTGGGCTCATGCCTGCATGTACACAAGCACTGTAAACTTGAACAGCAATTTGGGCATGCCGCAGTTATGCAGTGACCTTGGCAGGGCTAAAGGCTTCTTGTAATCTGCTCTGCATCCCCTAGGAGTGCCATGCCATGACTGGCTGCACATCCGCAAGGGTATGCACCTTGTGTGACTAGCATTCTTGTTATCCCCCTTGTGCATGTTCATTGTTATTATGCGGCTCTGTTGTGGCACTGAGCTGCATCATATTGCATTGCCGTCCATCCATGCATGTGAGGTGCTTCCCCTAATGTACAACAACAATTTGCTACCATTTTCCTCCACGTATCAACTTGTCAAGTGGCCACAGTTTCTGGTGGGGCCCATTTTCCTCCATGTAGCAAATTGTCAAGTGGCTACAGCTTCTGGTGGGGCCCATTTTCCTCCATGTATCAACTTGTCAAGTGGCCACAACTTCTGGTGGGGCCCATTTTCCTCCATGTATCAACTTGTCAAGTGGCCACAGCTTCTGGTGGGGCCCATTTTCCTCAATGTATCAACTTATTAAGTGGTCACAGCTTCTGGCGGGGCCCATTTTCCTCCATGTATCAACCTGTCAAGTGGCCACAGATTCTGGTAGGGCCCATTTTCCTCCATGTATCAACATGTCAAGTGGCCACAGCTTCTGGGGCGGCCCATTTTCCTCCATGTATCAACTTGTCAAGTGGCCACAGCTTCTGGTGGGGCCCATTTTCCTCAATGTATCAACTTATCAAGTGGCCACATCTTCTGGTGGGGCCCATTTTCCTCCATGTATCAACTTGTCAAGTGGTCACAGATTCTGGTGGGGCCCATTTTCCTCCATGTATCAACTTGTCAAGTGGCCACAGCTTCTGGTGGGGCCCATTTTCCAGCTTCTGGTGGGGCCAATTTTCCTCCATGAATTAACTTGTCAAGTGGCCACAGCTTCTGGTGGGGCCCATTTTCCTCCACATATCAACTTGTCAGGTGGCTACACCTTCTGGGGGCCCATTTTCCTCCATATATCAACTTGTCAAGTGGCCACAGCTTCTGGTGGGGTTGATGTTTGAAACATTCCCATATCATGCCAGTAGGAGACAAAAAACTTTCTCCATCTTCTGCATCGGCACCACTGTGAGCACCTGCTGAGGATCTCCCATAAAGGACCCCCAATAAAAGGTAGATGCCTGGCACCACTTTGGCAGGCCATGGACATCATCTATTCATATAAGAAGTGCTGACATTATTACAGCAACCTGAAGAAAAGCCACCCTTACCTTTTCTAATGGGAACACGAGGTTAGGGAGTCAGAGACCCTGTTCTACAGTGTTAATAACTGATAATTGGTTATACACTAGTAGGCATTCATGTAGAGCTATTTGCAGCTGTTGGTATTCATGGACTCCCCCCCCTTTTATTTGTTTGTTTGTCATGGTGAGACACAGAAAAATTGGCTAATATGACAGATGAGGGATTTATACTTTTCCAGGCATCAGGGTACACATGGGATTGATGTTATACTTGCATATCTCTTAGGCACCTGACTCACTACTCTCATCTGCAGTGCTGTCAACTAATTACCACTTACAACTTTGCTTTGTGTCATATACTTGTAACTGCCAGTGTAAGTGCTCAAATGTCCCACCTATGGCCTAATATTCCGAACACGGTCTTGGTAATGCAGAGTGGACTGACAGTGGGTGTGCCACCATCATCAAAGTGGTCATTGCCTGCTCAGGTGCATGTGTGGTTATTGTTATACAGTGCCAAATACCTATCCATCCACCATACAGTTAATTCATGCAGCCCTTGTTGAACTGCATTGACTGCTAAAGCCTGTGGCAGTCATGCTGGTAAACCATGGGCATGCATCTGGCAGGCTATCAGGTGCCACTCTATGTCAGCCATCATATACCAGGATGCAGTATTATCACAGGGTTTAGGTGCCCCATGTGTATTCCTTGTGGCATTATGCAGAACAGTTTACAGAGGGTGCCACCCGGTACCACTCATGTTGCCATCTGCCAGCCTTGACTATCACCATTTCATATGCTCCTCAAGATCGGGAACTACCTCTGTTCAGGAGGCTGTTCCTACCAAGTGTTTCAGACCTTTGTACTCATACTGGTTGGCACGCAAAGACTGTGCCATCATCCTGCACATAGGTGACTGGTTAGTTGGCCTGTAATCTTGCCCCTAGTGGTACACATGGTTCTGCAGTACATTTGTGTCAGGCCTCTAACTTGATTTTGATTTCCCACTGCACAGTTAACTCCATTTGACTCCTCCAAGGACTGTACCACCAGCCAGTGTAGCACACACTAATGATTTTCTCTTTATCATAGTCACCCCCAAAACCCCTTTGTCATTTTGTTTCTCTCCATTTACATTGATGTTCATAGGTTCATAGGTTCATAGATTAGTACTAGGCTAACTACCCTTGTGGGCCATTTCAAG
>NC_056736.1:692558186-692593186 GCF_019279795.1 Protopterus annectens
GTGAAAGAATGGTTAGAATTACATTTTCCCATCACAGCTGTGTCATTGATTTACTGTGAGTTGTACAACGTGGTATTTTGCTTACTTTAAGAAACATGTAGCGTGACACACAGCTTTCCCACAAAAAAGACTGTATGGAAGCAGTACTAACTGCACTTGCTGTGAAATTCGCACCACAGAAAGACCAAAACATACAAACAGCAATCAACATCATTACAGCACTACTGAAATCAATAATCACAGAAGTCCTGTTTGGTTTTCTCCAAACATGCCAGCATCACACAACCAGACCAAAACAGTACTGCCAACTTCTTCCTTGAAAAATGAAACTACAACCAGCTGTCAACCTCATCCATACTCAGTTTTTAAAAGCATTACTTAATGGCAACTTTTGCATGGCACTGGCTGTTTGCAACTATGTGTACACATTTCTACAAAAGAAGTGCTTTACCAAAACCATATTTCCTGTTTCTGTGTTTTTCTTTGCTGAAGGATTCATTCCTCATGGACCAGATATTGCATTCATTACTCACACAGCATCCATGACAATTCAAGCATGCGTCAGTAATGCACGCAAAACAGGAAGATGCCTTTTTCAATGTTTTGTGTTCCTGAAGGTAATCCCAACTTTTTAGCCACCAGTAAGGACATGGAATAACACCTTACAGTGTTTCATGCGGTCCTTTGTAGTCAACGATGCGAATTTGGCAACCGCGAAAATCTGGTTGCTATAATACATGAGTACCGAAAAAGATTGGGGAAAGGCGCAAATCAAGAGTGAAAAGATACAAATATTGCTTTTACTTTGATTGATAAAGCACAAGGAAGATGCAAGTTTTGGAAGACTGAAAGTTTGAAAGTCCAGAGTTTAACTCCACCAGAAAGCTGATAGGAATGTGAAATAAGGGATTCTTTCACACTGGAAAGTAAAACAAGACTGGGGAAGGAGATGTACAAAATAATTTAAATAAAACAACACAGTGGACAAGAATGTATGTGGTGTTGTCAAGGTGGAACTTAATTTGGTCTTCCTGAATATGCACCTGAATTTTAAACCCTGTGATTGTCCATTTAATTTAAGGGCCCAGAAGAAGATTTCTCCAGGAGTGAATGTGGCTTGTCAGTGAAGCTGTATTAAAGAAAAACTCCACCCTAGAACTAAAAAGATTTTTTTTTGCTATATCTTTGTTTCCGTACCTATTTAAACACCTCAAAAATCATTCTAAGTGTTTTATTTGTCATTTTAGCCTGTTTTCCATAACATGGCTACCAATGGGGCTTGATGTATCAATGTGATCTTCTTTCTCAACCCTTTCTCTTTTCCATAATGCTTTGTATGACTCATGCCAGACATAAGAAAGCAACTGTGAATTCCCATGCCATTGGCATATAATGGGATTTGTGTGAGTCACTGTCATCTTCTATACCTTCTGTAAAATGACTGCTTCTTTTCTGTCTCTAATCACCCTCTTTTATGTTTGGCTCAGAGCTTGTTTTACACTATACTTAGAAGTTATACAGCTACAGCCAGAAAAGCAGCTATATTGTAGGCTTTTGTTCAGGGTTTTTTTATAGTATAAGAGGAATTGACTCTACAAGGGTCTCTCAGTGCAGTGACAGTTTTATCACCTCTGCAGTAGTGTGTGGGGGAGGGACTGTCAATTCCTCTTGCACTACAAAAGAAAACGCTGACCAAAGGCCTGCAATTTAGCTACTTTTCTGGCTGTAGCTGGATATCTTCTAAGTATAGTGTAAAACAAGCTCTGAGTAAAATGTAAATGAGGGGGATTAGAGACAGAATAGAAGTAGTCCTTTTACAGAACATATAGAAGATGACAGTGACTCACACAAATCCCATTATATGTCAATGGCATGGGAATTCACAGTGGCTTCCTTATGTCTGGCATGAGTCATAAATAGCATTATTGGAAAGAGAAAGGGTTGAGGAAGATCAAGCCCCATTGGTAGCCATGTTGTGGAAAACAGGCTAAAATTACAAATAAAGCACTTAGAATGATTTTGAGGCATTAAAATATATCAGGAAACAAAGACAGAATGAAAGTAACAATTTTTTTTTAAGTTTTAGGGTGTTTTCCTTTAATAACTTAGAAGCAGTGCTGGAATAAAAGGTACAATTCTGAATCACTGTCACCACTGTGAACTAGTATGACAGCCAACATTAACTTGGAAGAAAAAAATATGTAATTCCTAAACAGTATTTGTTTGTAGTATTGCTTATCTGTCCCCTAACCTGCACTGTGCACCTGGTGGGAACAGAAGGTACAATCATAGCACAGAAGTATTTGTGAATGGAGGACTGGCTGGGTACACCACACCACTGTGTACTGGAGAGTATTACAGCAGTGCTGCAGCTTATACAGTAGTTGTGGGCACAATAGAGTAGCACTGCTGATCTTCACAAAAAAAAATCTGATTAGTGTGCATACCATCTCAGTATATTCACGTTCATTTCATTCAGTGCTCTAACTGTCAGGATCAGTTTTTTGATAAAGTGGTGTATACAATATCACTTCATGCAACCTTTAATATAACAGTAAACAGGTGCTCAGGCATATTGCACAGTACTAGTAGCTCATACAAAGTAACATAATCACATAATCTGCTTATGAACAGCAAATAATGTGCTGTGATGATTGCATATTTATGCACCCCACTGTTACACCAAGAGGAACATGAGAGTCCAGAGAACTTTACTTTTTGTAGCATATCTGTCATACACCATACAGGTGATGGCTCTGTCAGCAATTGCTGTTATATTATCAAAAAAACAGCTTGGAAACATACATTAACCAAAAAAAAAATGACTGAAAAAGCATTTTACAATGTATCACGTTCACTAGTGGGGGCTGAAACTCCAACATTTCTCTGCAACAGACTATGTCACCTACATTCCCCATATAAATATAATGGATTCTGCCTTTGCTACATAATTTTTTTTATCAATCTGTTTTTTTATTTGTTTGTGTATTTCTTAGCTGATTCATTAAAATGATCTGCACACCAAGATATTTCATGTATCACACACACACATATTCAAGTTATGCATGATTTTTTGATACCTTTTTTAATTTTGTGTGATTAGTGTTTCCAGTTTGCTTCAGGGGAATGGGGTAGTTGGATAGACCATCCATTGTACAGGGATTCACATGGGTTACTTATTTTTTATGAATGGATATTCTTGTGATTACATCTATGTACCACATTTTAAGTACTGTCTTTTTTTAACTTTTTTTTGGGGTGGGGCGTATAGTTACTATAGTGTGCTGAAAGCTCCAGTATTGTCTTTAAATGTGTAATTTAGAAATGCCGCAGGATTAAACAAAATCCATGTAGGCATCATGTAAAACCTACATGGAATGTATTCATGTACATGACCACGGTTCCCCTCGGCAGCATGCCATGCGTATTAATGATGGCATGCTTCAGAGGAACAGCATAGGAACAGAGATACTGCATCTGTGTAGGGAGAAGTGTAGAGGCTACCCATAGATGTGGATGCCTGGTCAGATGTTATGTACATGTATGTAAAATAGAAACTGGATGTAATTAATTATCATAATTACATATTTTTTCAATTACCATTTGTGCAGTGTGGCATGGAGCACCACAGAGCTGAGCAGCTCTTATGCATACATAGCCGACAGCTGCCGAACATCTAAAAATAGAAACTGGATGGAATTAATTACTTATTTCTAGGTCTATTTAAGCATGTTTGTGTGGTGTGACGTGGTGCTCAGCAATGCTAACAGGTAGCCCAATGGTATAGATGAAGGTATAATAGTTTTCATAATATCCAAGTAGCTAAATGGGTAGAGTTACAGCCTAATGCTTAGTAGGTCCTGGGTTTGAGTCCATAGCAGTCATAAGATGTCTGTAATTTAATTATGTATATATGTTTAATTTTAAAAACAAATTTGTGAAATACGGCACTGCTGTGCTATGCTGAGCCCTGCTTAAATATGCTAATGGCTACTACTGTTTGCACAGTGCTAAGCTTCACTAATACCTCAGTTGTATGAGTTTTCACAACTGCTTATCTCTACTTAGCTGGTTTGCACACTGCTAAGCTACATGGTGCTTTTTTGAATGTTGCTCAATGATGTGTAAGGGTAGGAAAACAGCCTATATTAGACACAACAGGTGGGAATTCTGCACCATTCTTTGGAGTTTGATTATCTGTGGATATACCAGGCAGTGTTGGAGAGGGTGCGTGTTTTCAGGTGCAGAGATGGGGTGTTCAGGAGTCCAGGGTCTTTTTTTGGCTGCTGGCAAAGAATTATGAACCCAGGCTGATGCAGGGTGCTTTCCAGGGCTCAGAATGTAAGGTAGAGGCCTAGGACCATGTGGCCAGGGAACTTACCAGTACTACTGGTATCCCCCACACTGAAGAGGAGAAAGAGGGGAACCGTGGACACCTGGGTCCAAGAGACAAGAGCTGGGAATGCCCCAAAAATATGTAAGTATGTTTTCCGCTGTTTTATCAAACAGCAAGCTGAATGTCTGCAAAACTGATGTGTATAATAGTGTGCTTCTCCCCCTACAGCTGCAGCTGAGAAGACTTTCAATGTTAAGCCCATGCTGGATGCCTGGCCAGGTTGCGCTGTGAGTATAGTAAGTATGGATTTATTATGCTAACTGTAGTGCAATAAGCAAGAAAGAGTAAAGCATTTACTGCAACAAAATATACACAATAAAAACTGTAGTACAATAAATGGGCAAGTAGAACTGTAGTGCAATAAATGGGCAATTAGAGCTGTAGTGCAATAAATGAACAATAACAACTGTATGCATTGTTCATCTATGGTAAGGTTGCTGCAGTCAAGTGTAACACTGTCTCCGGGCCAATATCAGTCACATAATGTTCTCTGCTCCTCTTACTGCAGGTAATAAAGGTATATAGGTGAGCTAGCCCACTCTATGGGCAGATATTGTGCGTAGAATTTACAGACATTTATCAGCAATACAAGCAGCATTGTTGATTCCTAAAGAAATCTGTCTTAATATATGCGGTACAGCTGTGTTCCATGCATGTGTGTTCTACTGTCACTGCAGTCAAGTATACCACTGTAATAGTTCTAGAATGCAAAACAAATGTCCTGTAACATGTATTGCTCAACTCATAGTATGGTCCAAGGTCATCTCCAGGCCAATATCCATCACATAATGCTGTCATGTTCTCCTTCTCCAGGAACAACAGGTATGTGGCTGAGGTAGCCCATGTTATGAGCAGATATTGTGTTTAGATTTTACAGACACTTATCAGCAATAACAATGAAGTGTTAAGCAGCGTTGTTGCTCATGTCAATTGTTACATTATTTGCAAATGTCCTTTGCAGTCACAGCTGTTGGGTTCTACTCCCATGCCTGCCAATTAAGGCATGATAGCTGTCTAGTTTGTGTACTATACACAGACATGTCTTTCAAGTGTCATGATTTCTCATAATATAATTAAAACTGCCTAATCTGTCTGGCACAGGATTACCAGAAAAATGATTACCTGGAATGTAATGTATTACCAAATCCACTTACAGAACACCTTGGTAGTTATATATGTCCACATTATGTGAAACTGTTCTGTGTAACTGCGTACCTGAATTTGTTATTGCTTGGCCCATACTGACCCATGCTAACAACTTGAAAGGTATGCATGTGCTACATCAGCTATAGGAGAATTGTAGTCACTGTACTCAAAAGTGATACTAGATATCTGTAGAGTATTTATTATTAGCATTTTCAGGGATATAGTCTGCACTATCAGTGGGTGGCCACGGTGGTGCAGTGGTTAGAGTTGCCACCTCGCAGCAAGAGGTTCTTCAGCTTGATCCTTGGCTGGGGTGCCTTCTGTGCAGAGTCTGCATGTCCTCCTTGTGGTTGTGTGGGTTTCCTCTGGGTGCTCCGGTTTCCTCCCACATCCCAAAGACAAGCTGTAGGTGGATTGGATACTCTAAACTGGCCCTAGTTGTGAGTGCATGCGTGCGTGTGTATGCCTTCTGTGGAAGGTTGGGTGCCGGCTGGCAACTCGACACCATAAAACTCCACTGCCAATCATGAGCAGACATGTGATCTGCTGTGGCAACCCCTAATCGGGAAAAGCCAATAAAAGAAGAAGTCTGCACTATCAGTAATGGAATGTTTCTCTTTATCACCCCACCCCTTATCTTCATTTATTTATTATTGTTATTTATTATTATGATTTAATATTAATATATTTTTAAACTTAGTATATTTTGGTAAACTGTGATTTATTATTGTTATGCTTAATTATGATTCAATATTATATTTTGTTAAACTAATTGTTTTACTGGTCTTATGGTTTAATTCTTACTGTCATGCTGTTATACTGACTGTTATGTTACTTAATGTTGTGTTACACATAGCATACATTAATATGTATTTGGATTAATAAATATAATGTTACATTCTGTTAATATTAACAATGATTTGGTTATTACTAACCTTAACTTATTGCTATACCTCATTTACCACAGCACATCAAGGTAGGCCGGTTCCGGCTGATTCACCTACCTTGCCTCCTCCAGCAGTGGTACCTGGTCTCAGCATGTCTGAGATCCAGACTGGTAGTGCCACCTCTGCTGCCCCCTGCACTACCTGCAGTGTCAGGTATTACTGCCCTATGAGATGGGACCAGACCCCCTTTTGAAGTGGTGGTGGAGGGGAAGTTGTCACCTGGGCTGAGCTGCCAGTTTTGGTGTGCAGGATAGTCTACTGTGGTTTTGACTGGTGCCTGCACTGGATTGAGGACATACTGGCCAACCTGGTGGGGCAGCCTCACCCTGATGCCCAGCCTCCACCACTGCCACCCCCAGGGCAGTGATGGAGCAGTGCTGGCAGTGCCATGGATGGAGGTGCAAGTCATGCTGCTGTCTTGTGGAGGCACATGGGACTTTGATTCCACAACACCCTCCCTATCCAAGGTGTTCTCCCGCCTCATGTGTCACACACCACCCCTGTCTGCTGTCTTGTCTATCTTGCCTGTCTGCAAATGCATCCTCACCTACCCAACTTACCTCCCCCACACGTACCTATGTCCCTTCCCTAACATTCCACTCTCACCTTAAAAAAAGGGTACTTGTCCAAAAACAAAATATCGTCCCATACATAGCTCTCCATTTCACATCAAAATCATGTGCAAATTCTGTCAAAGTGCACAGTTGTTGCTGTACAAGAAATGGATAGCTGTGGTTCTTTCTTACACCCTTCCTGCACATCACTACCTGCCTTTCACTATGTCCCCCCCCCTGCTTGCACTCCATTTCACCACTTTCCTATATCCCCATTTTTCTTTTCTTTATATTTTTAGTGTGATGCTGAACGATGCACCACGTCACTCAGCTTTGCTAAGCTCAGCTAAATAGAGCAATATTGTCTATATGTGTTTTAAACCTGTAATATACACAAAATAAACACCTGTCCCATATTTTCAACCCAAGGACAACACACCTGCACATCACAGCATTAACCTGCCACACCACACAACTCTTAATTAAAACTGGTGGTATAAACAAAACATAATAATTGCCAGTTACAGTCATTAAGTATGTTTCAGTGGAGCTGCGCACTATGCTTGCAAACTCGATTAAAATGTAATGGAAAAAAATGTGAGTATACCTTGGACTCTGGTGAAATAGTACACCACTAGAAATCCAACGACATAATAATGGATGTAAGTGAGGACTGTGATAGCAGATAAATTTGCCCTTTTATCAGCAACATGTAGAAAGACATCTGATAAGGCATTAATGGAAAATATATGTTCATCTGGGACCTGAGTGCAGAAATACATCCATATAAAGCAATGCACATGCTGATGGCTGTAGAAAATGTTTGTCACAACCTGTATGTGTGCACATATATCTTGCAAATACATCTTCTGTAGCAGTGACTCAATAGATTGGTCTGTTAAATGCCTTGCAAGCAATGCATTTTGCCACACACAGTCTTGGGTTTAAATCCAGTGGTATGTCACAGTGGAATTAAACTGGAAATTCATCCCTGGCTTGGCACCTATATCTCTAATGCAGACAGTAAATGTTTCATCTCCCAAGCCCCTGCTTACACTTATCAAGGGTATCAGAACTTGTCAGAGATTTGGGATGCAAAACTAGGCTTAAAAAGGCCCTTGTGGTCATTAGCCTAGTAAACACTTATGAACCTATGAACCTATAGTATTGTAAAGCCAGCAAATAATGACTGAGTCATGCACTCTTTATCCACACAATGCATATCAAATGAAATGCCTGCATTTCACTGATGGAAGTCACAGGCCTGTAGATAGAAACACACTTCACTTATCCCTATAACAAAAATATAAGTGCACAAAGTGTCATGTCATGCATTAATATGCATTCATAGAGAAATTCAACTCAGGCACTGCAGATGAGGGACACTAATATCAGAGTGCACCACACAATCCTTTCAAACTCACAGTGCTGATTAGCACAGCTGCTCACCTAACATATGCATTTGAAGTACCTGCTTGTAACAAGGACTGCACTCATCCATGTGCCAAATTGCTACCAGCCTGTAACACATGTTCTGACAGTCACCCAAATGGTGGACATATTGTTATATTTATCCCCATGTTGCTCAAGGACACAACAAACATGTGGTCTAGTAATATGTTAGTCATATCATTGCCTAACACACATACTTTAAACACATGCATTAATTGGACTGGAAAGGATACCCTCACTCTGGCTCTGCCTCTACAACAAGGCTGACATAGCTCCCACAGTTACTCCTACAGCTTCTTGTCCTCCAAACTGTTCACACATTCTCTGCCTATGTCTATTACCTGCAGCAGCAGCTGCAGCCTGTAGCACACCCATCTCTATGTCAAAGTTGCTGCTACACACCTACCCTCTGTGATTAAGTAGCCTCCTCACCCCAGTAATGTCCAACACAACATATCAGAAATGGCCCCTAATCTACATGAAGGCCTTATATATTTTACTGTGGTTGCATGTGATTGTCTGATGATAGTGCAAATCAGCTGTGTTGGCTGCATTTAGCATTTCAGAACCACAGATTGGTTAACAGGTAATCACCTGCTGATGAGAAGCATGTTAAAAAGGCAAGCAGCTGGTTATGGGGAACCGGTCTGTATGAGACTTTCCTCACACAGACCATGTGTATGCAAAGTATTAACTATCAGCACATATCAACAGAGAGGTACTGCACTTCATCAGGTATGTAACCATCTTGTTTACATCAGAATGCAGATGTCTGACTATACTTATAGGGAATAGGGATTACAGCATTAAGCCTTTCTTAGAACTGTGATAATGACATATCAAGGATCTCCAGATTTGTTACACATACAGAGGATGTACAAGACATCAAGGGTGGAATGTATATTGTCAATGTGGCACACTTGGCTCATAACTCTCCATTTACAGTGGTTGCAATAGCATGCTGCTATTTGTTTGGCACAGTTGGTTTGACATATTATCAGAGGGGTTGCCCCTAGAGGACACACTACAATAGAATACAATGTTGGCTGTATGAACATACAGCAGTATCTGTCATGGCATACACATGAATACCTGGCTATTGCTAGTATCCTAGCTATGTCCACATGCTTAGTATGTTTGTACACTGTGAAATACGACATATGTGACCACGCAGTGGATATTGCCAGCCATTCTGTCCTTGCTGCATCTCTACATAGTGTACTTTCACGTATGTGATCCTGAGATGTGTTCCCGTGTTGTTGTCTTTCAGGGAACATGTATGCAAGATGCTGTGCAGCTTTCACAGATGGAGAGAATGAGATAATACTGGAAGGTCTCTATCAACACCATGAATTCCTACTGTCCAGGGCAAGGCACAACAGAGAACAGTGGGAGGCACAGTGGGCTGACCTTGTCCTTGATGTCAATGCCACTGGTCATCAGAGCAGAACATATGAGCAGGTATGACACTGCACAACAGACATGATCAATGCTGCATGCAGAAGAGCAGCAGATGTAGCCAAGGATTGTGGAGTCACCGGTGGAGGGTCTGCAGTGGAACAACTTCTCTCAGCCACTGAAGAATTCCTGGAAAATCTAGGCATACACGACAGCTCCCAGGCATCCATCACACCCTATATCATGGATATGGGTGCCACAGTGTCCACGGCAGAAGAACATGCAGGTAAGCTTAGTTTGCTCAGCATTGCAATACTGTAGCATTCAGTGTTTCAGGGTGTACATAGTCTTACTTGGGTGTCAGGTCTCTCTACTTTTTGGGGGGGGAGAAGGTTTTCACTGCAATTTGATTGTCATACTCAGATTTTGATCAATATAACAATTGCCACAGTAACTACTGTAAATGTGAGCTATACGGATGTATTACCTTGTGGTGGTGGAACATGTGGTGGTACTGACATTACCTCTCCTTCAACTTTTCACAGGTCCATCAGGTATTGGCTAAGCCTGTGGTCCTGCTCCTGGTAAGCATGACACTGTTTTGTTATAGCTGTAAGTTTATAGCATTATAATCCCTAGACTGTCATCCCAGGCCTGCTGCCTGCAGTGCTGTACTGTCTGCATGATTGCCAACTGCACACATATATTCTGACTGTACACATGTTATAGTCATATCTATGCCTTGTAGGTGTGACTACACTGACAAATGTGATGGTATTGTCAGGACACTGACACTGTCATACGTGTCAACTGTACAGAGTCTACACAAATGTCCACAGTGCACCTTACTGCTGCTGATGAGATTGCAGTGTAATGAGATTTTATTTTCAAGTAACTACAGCTGTTAGTGGGAAGAGTACTGTCCTCATGTCCTACTATATGAGGTTGGGTTTTCAACAGGGCTGTCATAGTGATGACAGTGTATAGAGCTTTACATATATCACAACACAGTACTGCAGAGCATAATAGTGCAGGTAGTAATGTACTGCTTATTCCTTTCTTATCACAGTTGACTGGGGGTGAGGGGTTGGTCTCTGTCCCCTACACAACCTGATGTCAGTGTCTCCTCAGACTCTGATGATGATGGTGGCCAACGTGTGACACAGGTCAGGGTTTCGGGGGCTGAATCTGTCCTAGAGGTTGACATCTATCTTCTGCCCTCATTGTCACTGCACACAGTCAGTAGGCCCACACATACCCTGTCCCTGGAGGCCACAGATATTGGACAGTCAGAGGGTGGGGACACAGAACAGGAAAGTGTGGCAACTATGGTTCCAGTGAGTGTAGACATTGGCCAGAGCCAGACAGCTGGTGAGGTCCCACAAAGGTGGATTGACAGGGGTGCTTGTAGGAGGCCTGCTGTCCATCCACCACCTGTTGCAGGTGTCACATCATGGGTCACTTGTGGATGTTTTTGGCCATCATGGAGGCACAGGCACATTCTGAACAGAACACCAGATGTATGCTTAGGGTTATGGATGCAAAACAGTCTGACATCTGTGACTGCCTCTACCACACTGCATCATTTGGACCGGGAGAGTTCAACTGATGCAGTGAACAGAAGGTTGGCTGAGACAGTGTTTGTCTTGGACTACACATTGTCTGTGCTGGAACATGTGGTTGGAGTTGAGCATTGGAAATATGGACGTAGGTCAGCAACCCCATCTGCTGAGAGTGCACGTGGCCATGCACAATCACTCTACTGTAGTGGCAGTACATCCAACGCTACAGAGGGCAGTATGCTGTTCACACCATGACATGGCAGGCCATGGGCTCATGGTCCTGGGCAATCCTGTGAGGGACACAGTCCCAGCAGACAGCAGTTACCATCAGGTACTAGCACTGCATCTAACCTTAGGAATGGAGGTGCCAGTGCAAATCCTGGCAGAGCCAGTTCCCATGTTCGGGGCCGGTGATGGTGAACTGACAACTGTACCATGTACAGTCCAAACCTGTCTAATATACACACATGTAGGGCTAGCACTGAGCTTGATTGTGTACACACACACATTCACACTCCACTGTCAAATGCAGGTCACCTACAGACACACACGGCACCTTTCCATGGTCCATCTTACCTGCTTCCCTTCCTGAGTCACAGACATGCTGGCAACCATTTGGGTTGGCCTAGGCCTCCAGCACCCTCACATAACACCCTGTGCAAGTGATGATACCTGTGCCACATCCCTGCCATTCTCTTCATTGATGCCGACAAATGAAGCTATGTGTCTGATGCATGGGGTGACTATATTAGTTAATATGTACTTGTGTAATGCAGTGTTGTTTTGCCATGCCAGCTGTAGTGGTTGCTGACAGATACTGTATGCTGGCATCTGTCATGAGTATGCCACATTTTATTTATTATTTATTTTATTTTACATTTGTTGACCGGGAGAGTCCAACTGGATACATGTCCATTTTTAGCGGTGGCCCAGGGAGAAAAGCTCCAGAGCAAATAACAAGCAAGCATGAGATTTATACATAGCATGCAAAATATTCATTGGTAAACACAAGCTTTAACAAGGGTACATAGCTATGAAGTTAAAGAATAAATTTCATACACCAAACTAGTAAAATACTCGTTCGTAAAATATCACACCGGTCACAATAAAACAAAGATGAACATTCTTTAATCGGTACAGTTAGCGCTTTCACCTCCTCAGCTTCATCAGACTGTATTCAAACCACTTTACACAGCCATTTATATATCACATTCAATTAAAACCATAATTGCTTAATTACATCCATTTAAAACACTCTGGGCTTAATCAATAAGTCAAGTATAAATACACATATAACTTAAAGAAATAGGCACGTATACTCTACAAATATGTAAAATACACATTAAAAAACCTAATATAAAAAACTAATACAAAAACTAAAAATGTAGAATTGTCTATTATTGTCTACATAAGGAATATTTACTATTTGTTAATATTATAATCTAATATATTACTAAAACAAACACATTTAATTACCCAACTGTTATAATAGTCTAATCTCTAAAACTAAACTATATTGCTCTTTATTTTTATTTCTTCCCCTTTGTCTTCAACTTCCGTTTCTTTAACATTGTCTGTACACTGATCTTATTCCGCTGTACTCGGTCGGCCCGAATACCAAAGTATTAGGCTGACGTCCGTCATGGGCACCTAGATCTGACATCAGAGCGTCAGGGTATAAAGGCGCATGACCAACGTCATATCCTCAGTCTTTTCTTGCCCCAGATGTCAGAAGGGCAAACCAGAAAGGCCACAGCCAAAAACAGAATACCTCCCAAAACCATGCCCAACAACAACCATCACCTAAAGCATAGCACCAAGTCTAACTACAGTGGGGAAGGAGGGAGGGTAAATTGGACTGCAGCAATGTGGATCTTCGAACATCTACATTTATGGTAGGTACAAAACTGTACTATGTTCTTCATCTCACATTGCTGCAGTCCTTACTTATGGGTAGAATCCCAAAGCAACGGGAAAGGGAGGATGGTAAAAATCATAAAGCATTAGGGGCCGCTAAAATCAGCTCTTAAACGAATTATCCATCTGAGTTCCATTTCTAATGTAAAATTCTCTAAATCCCCACCTCTAAGACTAGTCTGGATATGTTGAACTACACAAAAACTAAACCTATGCATTGGACCTGCCAGTATACAATGTCTGGCTAAAGCATTGTGTTCCTGACCAGTCCTAATGTGATATAAATGTTCCCTTATACGAACTCTAAATTCTCTATTGGTCTTGCCTATGTAAAACGCATCACATGCTCCACATTGTGCCAAATATATCACATTCACACTCTTGCAAGTGGTATCTGTCATAAAAAAGAATTCTTTGTAAACATGGGGGGACTGGAATGAATGACTGGTGTTAATATAACCACATTGGTTGCAATTACCACATGGAGTGGTATTATAAGCTATTACTTTCTTTCCAGGAGTTGGCCTGCCATAAAATAACCTCTTCAGGTTCTTCTTATTTTTGTAAATAAATCTAGGTTCATCACCTACTAACTTCATAATTTCCTCATCTGCTTCTAAAACATCCCACCACTCTCGTATTATTCTCCTAATATTACTAACATCAGAGGTAAAATAGACCGGTATACTTAAGGTATGTCCTTTCATATCACTACTAATGAGAGTATCCTCCCTCATTTCATGCTCCTCTTGGTGGATATGGCTGGAAAAATATGGGTGTGCTCTAGTCCCTCTGAGTTCAATGGAGGTATTAATGGCCCTCTCAATCTCATCTTTCTGATAGGTCCTGTCTTGTAGCCTCTGACTCAATCCAGTCAGCTCAGATCTAAAACCTTCCTCCGTTGGGTTCAGCCTTGAAGCCCTCATAGATTGGCTCCTGGCTACATTCTCAAAAACATACCTGGGATGCATGCTGTCCCTATGCAGGAGTGTATTCCTATAGCATCTCTTTCTATGGATAGAGGTATTTACTATTCCACTACTCAACCTCATTATATTAACATCCAGAAATGCGACAAACTCTCTTGATGAACTAGACGTAAACTTCAAAAATTCTACAGAATTATTCAAATATCTCTCAAATTCCATTAATTCCATCTCAATGCCTCTCCACACCAAAAAGAGGTCATCTACGAATCTCCTATAAAAATTAACATGCTGTCTAAATACCTCTGAAACAAACAGTATTTCCTTCTCCCAATAAGCCATTACAATATTGGCACAACTGGTGCCCATAGCTACGCCATCATTCTGAATGTATATGTCTCCATCGAAAATGAAGACATTGTTCTCCAGAATGGTCTCTAGAAAAAGTGCTAACAGGTCTACTAAATCCTTGTTCAAAGATGTATACTTCTGTAGATAATACATGACCCATTGGACCCCTCTGTCATTTGGTATAGCTGTAAACAGGCTACTCACATCAAATGTGACAAGAATATACTCCTCCTCCTCTTCTAGTTTGGAAATGTAATCATAGAACTGTAGTAGGAACTCCTTGCTATCCTTAAGAATACATGGGTTCTCATCTACTATTGGTCTCAAATAATGTTCTATATATAGCGAAAAAGGTTCAGTTAACCAGCCTTGTCCCGAGACTATAGGTCTCATTGGGGGATTATACAAATCTTTGTGTACTTTAGGGAGACCTTTCAATATTGGTATGAGTGGGTGTTCAACCTTCAGATATTTATAAACATTTTTGTCTATGACTGCACTTTTAAGTAAATCCTCAGTCATTGCATGCACCTTATAGACTTTCTCTATCACATCCTCTCTATTTAGTTTTCCATAAGACTTACTATCACTCATAACATAAGTATGGGAAAATAAAATGAATCCATTGTGATTAATTTATCCCGGAGGCAGTTAGATAAACATGAAGAACAGGTACTCAACAGAGGTTTAAGTTTTATTCCCAGTCGAAGAAGTGAGATTTCTGATTCCATTATTGATGTGAAGTTATTTACCAGGAATGTACAACTTAAGTTAGACTATGGCTGTAATAATACAAGTGAAACAACAAGTGTTTTTAAACCTATTAGTACTTATGTTCCTATATTACTTATGTTCCTATATTACATCCGGCATTAGAGACATTCTCCAGATTGGTAGAGAATGATTTGCACAGTTATTATAATAATAGTAGCAGGAATGAGAAGAGATTTTACAACAGGAATAATCTTAATCCAGCAGAGAAACAAGCATTACATGATTTAAAGAATGATGGCTCTATTATTATTACCTCCGCAGATAAAGGCGGGTCCATTGTAGTCATGGACTATGAGCAATATAAGGGGAGTGTGAACCAGCTATTGAGTGATAGTAAGTCTTATGGAAAACTGAATAGAGAGGATGTGATAGAGAAAGTCTATAAGGTGCATGCAATGACCGAGGATTTACTTAAAAGTGCAGTCATAGACAAAAACGTTTATAAATATCTGAAGGTTGAACACCCACTCATACCAATATTGAAAGGTCTCCCTAAAGTACACAAAGATTTGTATAATCCCCCAATGAGACCTATAGTCTCGGGACAAGGCTGGTTAACTGAACCTTTTTCGCTATATGTAGAACATTATTTGAGACCAATAGTAGATGAGAACCCATGTATTCTTAAGGATAGCAAGGAGTTCCTACTACAGTTCTATGATTACATTTCCAAACTAGAAGAGGAGGAGGAGTATATTCTTGTCACATTTGATGTGAGTAGCCTGTTTACAGCTATACCAAATGACAGAGTGGTCCAATGGGTCATGTATTATCTACAGAAGTATACATCTTTGAACAAGGATTTAGTAGACCTGTTAGCACTTTTTCTAGAGACCATTCTGGAGAACAATGTCTTCATTTTCGATGGAGACATATACATTCAGAATGATGGCGTAGCTATGGGCACCAGTTGTGCCAATAGCTACGCCAACATTGTAATGGCTTATTGGGAGAAGGAAATACTGTTTGTTTCAGAGATATTTAGACAGCATGTTAATTTTTATAGGAGATTCGTAGATGACCTCTTTTTGGTGTGGAGAGGCAGTGAGATGGAATTAATGGAATATGAGAGATATTTGAATAATTCTGTGGAATTTTTGAAGTTTATGTCTAGTTCATCAAGAGAGTTTGTCGCATTTCTGGATGTTAATATAATGAGGTTGAGTAGTGGAATAGTAAATACCTCTATCCATAGAAAGAGATGCTATAGGAATACACTCCTGCATAGGGACAGCATGCATCCCAGGCATGTTTTTGAGAATGTAGCCAGGAGCCAATCTATGAGGGCTTCAAGGCTGAACCCAACGGAGGAAGGTTTTAGATCTGAGCTGACTGGATTGAGTCAGAGGCTACAAGACAGGGCCTATCAGAAAGATGAGATTGAGAGGGCCATTAATACCTCCATTGAACTCAGAGGGACTAGAGCACGCCCATATTTTTCCAGCCATATCCACCAAGAGGAGCATGAAATGAGGGAGGATACTCTCGTTAGTAGTGATATGAAAGGACATACCTTAAGTATACCGGTCTATTTTACCTCTGATGTTAGTAATATTAGGAGAATATCAGAGCGGTGGGATGTTTTAGAATCAGATGAGGAAATTATGAAGTTAGTAGGTGATGAACCTAGATTTATTTACAAAAATAAGAAGAACCTGAAGAGGTTATTTTATGGCAGGCCAACTCCTGGAAAGAAAGTAATAGCTTATAATACCACTCCATGTGGTAATTGCAACCAATGTGGTTATATTAACACCAGTCATTCATTCCAGTCCCCCCATGTTTACAAAGAATTCTTTTTTATGACAGATACCACTTGCAAGAGTGTGAATGTGATATATTTGGCACAATGTGGAGCATGTGATGCGTTTTACATAGGCAAGACCAATAGAGAATTTAGAGTTCGTATAAGGGAACATTTATATCACATTAGGACTGGTCAGGAACACAATGCTTTAGCCAGACATTGTATACTGGCAGGTCCAATGCATAGGTTTAGTTTTTGTGTAGTTCAACATATCCAGACTAGTCTTAGAGGTGGGGATTTAGAGAATTTTACATTAGAAATGGAACTCAGATGGATAATTCATTTAAGAGCTGATCACCCGCCTGGCCTGAATGATAAGATCAGTGTACAGACAATGTTAAAGAAACGGAAGTTGAAGACAAAGGGGAAGAAATAAAAATAAAGAGCAATATAGTTTAGTTTTAGAGATTAGACTATTATAACAGTTGGGTAATTAAATGTGTTTGTTTTAGTAATATATTAGATTATAATATTAACAAATAGTAAATATTCCTTATGTAGACAATAGTAGACAATTCTACATTTTTAGTTTTTGTATTAGTTTTTTATATTAGGTTTTTTAATGTGTATTTTACATATTTGTAGAGTATACGTGCCTATTTCTTTAAGTTATATGTGTATTTATACTTGACTTATTGATTAAGCCCAGAGTGTTTTAAATGGATGTAATTAAGCAATTATGGTTTTAATTGAATGTGATATATAAATGGCTGTGTAAAGTGGTTTGAATACAGTCTGATGAAGCCGAGGAGGTGAAAGCGCTAACTGTACCGATTAAAGAACGTTCATCTTTGTTTTATTGTGACCGGTGTGATATTTTACGAACGATTATTTTACTACTTTGGTGTATGGAGTTCTGAGGAGCCTGCTTGTGTTTCAGTTACCGCATATGAGTATCTGGATTGTTATTTTTGAACTGGTAACTGACACTTTACTCGCCTGGGTTTATATTATTGCTTGTGACATTCTACTAAAGAATAAATTTAGTTACATAGAATGCACAGATATTTCCAGTTATAGCATTGCATGAGACAAAAACATAAGTAAGATGAGGTCAGGGTGTTAGGGTTAATTTTTGTGTCTAGAAGTTGTGTTTCAAGTAGGAATGTGTACTCTTGTGGACGTGGATATTAGTAGGTGAAACAACGTAGGTAGGAGTTACAGTTCCTCATTAAAGGACGTGGATATTCGTAGGTGGAAGAATGTAGGTAGGAGTTACAGTTCCTCATTAAAGGTATAGTTGTGACAGGGAACAAGAGAAAGGGGAAGAGGGTGAGTATGGTTAGGGAGGTCAACCTGGGGGGGGGGGGGCAGAAGCATATCCATGTGAGTTTTAGGTGTTCTTTGAGTACTTTTTTAATTGTAACCTGAGCTAACAGCATAAGGTAAGGAGCTCCAAATTTTGCCTATGTAGTTAAGGAAGAGGGAGTCACCTGCTGTATTATTGCTTTTGGTCAACTTGATTAGTCTTTTAGCATTGGAGCAAAATTGTCTGGTATTAGTTTGTAGTTTAAGTAGATTAGATCGTGCTGGGGTTTTATCTTGAAGTAGTAGGAGTTTATGGGCAAAAGAAAGCTGATGGAATGAGAGGAGATTAGGGAATTCAAGCCAATTAAGTTGATTTAGTGAGTGACAGTGTTGGGCTCAGTATGGGTTACCGGTAGCAAATTTGGCAATTTGATTGTAGCAGATGTTGAGCTTGGCAATTTCAGTTTTGGGTAGGTGTGGTGTACAATAATGTGGAGAGGAGGTGAGCTTGAGCTATGTTTATCCTGGCAGGTTGGGTTTGTAATGGTACATACTTTTGTGTACCTTATGTAGTATGATGTTGTAATGGCTGTATAGTAACACAATAACAGGTGTGTCACAGACCTGTTTATGTTTCTGTTTCAGGTGTCTGCTGGGATAACCTATGGATACACAGTGACAATAAAGCAGCACAGGATGGCATGTCAGCACAGCAGGAGTATGTCTTCAGCAAGGTACAGCACTATAAGTGGATGGCTCCATGGGTTCATATGTGTATAACAGGCTAACAAAGACAATGGCGGCATTCAGTGTACTCATGTATCCCTAATATGTGAACAGGTCTGCTACCCTTGATAAGTGTCACCTGGATTTTTGGAACTGACACATCTACAAGTTGTGGTGATGGAGATGACCCATATCCTGTGTCTAGTAGAGACAATTGCCCGACACCAGTAATGATTGTCAGGTTCTGCATCCCGTTGTGCAACCTGCAAATGATGTGTGTCACAGCAGATGTGTGCTTCACATGCATGGGGGAGGCCTATTTCATGTAGGGTGTACTGTCTGTGTTACATACCTGTCTCTCTAGCATGTGCTATGTATGCCAATGTGATGTTGTAGGTGTGTAAAACAAGTGAGACATGTGTTAGTCCTCTTATGGATACAGGGGAGGTACACAGTGGAATCTGACACCTCCCTGTATGGATCCATACACATCCACTCCAAAGTATTTAGGAGACAGGCTGCACATGTATGGTCATGATAAGAACATCATACCATGGAACTTTTGTGGCTGCTACAGTTGTATGATATGCCTGTGCAGTGACACTGCAAGGGTGCCATTGCACACAATGATAGGTGTGATGACTGCATGTATATGTGATCTACACACAGTTGACTGTACACAGTTTAGATGTGTGACAGAGGGAGCATGACTGTTACACATTGTGGACATTTCTGAGGCAGTCACCAAGGACCTGGGTGAGGGTACATCAGGGTGTACAACCCCCTAGACAGAGCCAAGCTATCTGACTATATCCCCCACTCAGGCAACATTTACAAAGCACCCACTTAGCCATCCACTGTTATTGTAGTGTTCACTAAGTGGCCCATTAATGCACACATATGCCGCATAGGGGCATCCAGCTCCAATAGCTGATCTGTAAGCAGCAGTGCTCAACAGGGCACAATTCTGGGTCCTCTACTGCTTGGAATCCATTTAACCACAATACATGCAACTACTAAATGAATGTGGTTAACAATGTTGGCTGATGCCTGCAAATTGTGAGCACTCATGGAGTCTCTGTGGTATGTCACTATCCTGCAAGAGGGCATTGCAAACACATGCCTGTTGACATACTAATGGCCATAAACTCCATGCAACAAATATATATGTAGTATCATTTCCATCAGTTAGACCTATCTACCTGGTAAGTAGCACATCAGTTGTAACATATGATGTACATACTCAGGGGTGAAAAAAGTGGGCACACAGACCTGGCCACACAGGTTTACACCTAATGTGCCTCAGATCACCATGTGTCTGCACTGGTATGGCAGGAATCATATGGCATAGCTGAGGCCACAGTAACCTGTAAGTGACATACGCATAACCTCCAAGTACTCTTCCCTCAGCATGCCAATATCTGAGTGCAATAGCCATTTGTTGATGTTCCTTTCAAGCAGTATTGGAAATTGCACACAACATTATGGTCCTTCACAAGGACACTTAATGCCTTCAGTATGTGATCGATGGGGATAGTCTGCAATGAGTGTCATTGTCCCCTGTGGCATATAGACTACTTATAGGAATCTGTGCATTGCATACAGGGCAATGTGTGACCCTGGCTTATTGCATATGCTGTCCATCTGTAGGAGACATAGTAGAAGGACATTAACTTTGTATGTGATGTTGGTACTACATGCTTGTGGGAGAGATTTGTCTAGCAGACTTAAACACACACTTGAAACAGAACCCTGCTTGATGGCAGACAGACCACCTCAGTGCACCTCACCACATGCCATCTGTATGATTGGTTGGGCAACTGTCATCTCAATACAGGGCATCTGTCTGTGTCCCTCTTGGACTGGGGCAATATATGCTGATCATGCAAATAAGGGTATAAAGATGTCTATGATTGTGAGGGTTGTATATCCATTATGCTAGAGAAGTTCAAACATCCTGTAGTTCCATAACATGATGTAAAATGCTCTAACAGGCTCACACACAAACATGGCTACATTGAGGCTAGCACCACTTCCAGTCACTTCATACAGGACATGCCAAGGCACACACATACTGTAGTGCAAGTTGGCTGTATGTAGATTAGAACACTTACCCATGTAATGGTACACATTACAGATCACAGTACATAATGCACGCAACACACCTCATGTCTAGTAGTACTATCAATTTAGGACATATTATGCTTGATAACACTAGCAGGCCTTGTTGTGGTCAGTCCTTTGGGGGGGTCACAACACATGCTACAAGTAAAATACTGCAAGCCCTAACTATTTCTAAGTTACCAAGATGATCATGTTTATGCCATATGGACATACATACACACACACACACACACACACACACACACACACACACACACACACACACACACACACACACACACACACCGAGTAACTTGCAATGATATTAGAATTCCTGCCTATCTAGTCTCACACACTATAACTCACAGTACTTAACCCACACGCCATGGCTTAAGTCTGATACTACATTGTCAGCCAGTAGTCGTAAGGTAGATGATCATCAAGCCTTGTAGAAGAGGGTAGTTTGAAAGCCAGCACCAAGTTACAGGGCCAAAAAGTGCATAACCATTGCAGGTGGGTAGCCCATGAGGACTTCAGTTGTTTTGCAGGGGGATAGACACACACACACTCACCAAGTAGCCTGGCCTGAGATTAGAACCCCTACATATCTAGTCTTATACTCTATAAATCACAGTACGTATCACATGCACCACAGGGTATGTCTGTTGTATATGTTATTGCAGGCACAATACTTGTGGATTACGCAAACTAGGCTTGTGTTGAATAGCATCTGTGGTCTGCAGAGTGATATCGCTTTGTACTGTTATCTGCATCCAGTATCCTAGCAGTGAAATAACTGTATTATCCTAGCTATGTGTGTATAGTTACCAGTATGTCCATATGTGGCTGTCTGCACTTAGATAGGCAAACCTGTGGGCAAGAACAAAGTGCCCTATCCATGCATGCATTGACAACATTATACATTACACCACCTTCTCACCTATGTCTGTCTACATGGTGACATCGAGCAGGCACAGGTGTCTGTTGTAAGTGGATTATGTATTGTTGCACCCTTAGTTTGGATCATTTGTGCAACAGTATGGATGTGTGATAGTGCAAATTTACTCACCATTATTAGGGTATGTAGGAAAATACAGACATCCACACACATATTTATGTAATTAACAGGGATGTATATATACATGTAGCTGTGTGTGTGTGTATATATGTATATGTGTTATGCAGATATATGGGGAGAGTCTATGCATCATTTTAATATATATGCTACATATATTGGTATATATATCTATTTCACACTACATAGAGATAGATATACTATGTATATGTATACGTATATGTTTGTATGTATAGACATATCTATACATGACAGGTCATTTTTATGAAGGGGCAACAGAATTGTGCTCATTTTAACTAACTGTATAGGCATACCCAGTAGGACTGTCAGTACTTATAAAGTGACTCCAGGCCACACGTATCTGTACTCCATTCCGGAATTTTGTGTGCTACAGACAATGACATCTGTCCCTGTTTCTACAGTACTGCACTTCATTCAAAATGATCACAGCATTCACCATCTGTCTGCTGTACTTAATATGTGACTGAGGTTCATAGTGTTATATCACAATCAGGCTGACAGTATGTGAAAACACCAACATAATAATACTTCACATGCAAAAAATGTGACTACTGCCAGATTATAACCATCATTCCCTTTTCCCATGCTAATTTTCCTAGTCCACTGAGCCACACAGGCTGCCAGATAGAGAGAAATCAGTCATCACACAATCAACAGCATAATTATATATATTGTTATTCCTGCATTATGTGTGATATATAATGTGTGATCGAGTTCTATGTTACAGCCCTGAGATTGCCTGGTCTGCTGATATACCATTGATGACTTACTGTTAAAGCAGTTATATGAGAATACTGCTGTGTTGGGGGGTGGGGGAACAACAGCACATGTTCTACTGGGATAGACAGTAGTCTAAATATCATGCTACCCCACTGTTTAACATTTCCCTTGACTGATGTAGTGAATATTTCAACCATGAAGCCAAGTGATTATTAGGGAACACATTATTGGACTGGGTATCTGTAGTCTCATGTGGTTGTTACTTCTGTCCACATAGGCCTACTGTATTTCCTTGTATAAATGCAGTGGATCCATACATACAATGCCATATTATAGTAATCTTTACAAGCAGTGTGTAGGTTAGTGACTTATCTTGTGAATGCAGCAGTTGACAGTACTGTAGTTCAGGGATGGCTCTGTGTGTTGCAAAAAGTACACAGCCAATGTATGGATAGATACAGGTTGTGTGGGTTGTCTGGCATCAATAATTTTACTATAAGTATGTGAGTGGGAGTATGGTGTCAGCTACTAGGGCCCTAGGTTGTCAGTGAATGTGCTATGCGTTGTCTCTTAGCCAAAGCCAGGGTATACTGGGCATGCCTATGTCTGCCTACAGGGACATCATCAAGGGATTCCTCCTCCAAGTCTTCCTGTGATTATGGCTGTGGTGACCTAGGCACTGGTGGGGGCTATGTATCCCTTCCCTTAGCTGATCCTGCTGAAGCTATTTCCACAGGATCATATTGTGTAACATGGCATGTACTATGAACATATGTGCACATGTGACTGGAGAGTACTGCAGGGCTCCACCAGATATATTGAGGCACTGAAACCATGACTTCAGAAGCCCAAGCACATGCTCTATGATGTTCGTAGTTTGTGCATGTGCCTCATTATGGCATTCTTCCGTGGGTGTGTGTGCATTTCCGATGGGAGTCCAGTGCGTAGCCAGCATCCGCAAGTAAATGGCCATGTGGGATGTCCCCCCTAGCAAACATCTGGTACAGCTGTGATGTGTGTCAGATTTGGGAGTCGTGATAACTACCATGGCTGCCAGCACACACATTCATGATAATCCCCTGGGCATTGTACATGAACTGGCAGCTTATGGAGTGGTACCCCTTGTGGTTGACATAGATTATACCTTCCTCACTGCGTGGTGACTTGATGTGTACATGAGTACAGTCTATGGCACCCAGTACCTCAGGGTAGTGTGCTACACTGTAGAAGTGTTGCATATTGCTGGCCCTCGACTCTGGGATGAGGAGAAAAGAAATGCGCTTACTGGCATGTGTTAGCATGGCATCCAGGAACTGGTGGAGTACCCTGGATGCTGATGCCTGTGAGACCTCCATCATGTCTCCAGTTTGCCTTTGAAAAGTACCTGTAGCTAGTATCCTAAGGGCTACCTATACTTTTGTTTCCACTGGGATGGGTTCCTTTCTGTTGGTTCTGGGTCTGAGTTGAAGGTGGCAGAGCTCAGTGAGTTCTTGTAGTATGTCGCTGTCCACCCTGTAGTGCTCTACAATCTCCAGCTCATGTAGCTCCTGGAAGGTTACCCTGGGCCTGAACACTCTTGTCCTTCTCTGTCTACGCCTATTGTCAGCAGCAGTATTGACTGCAGCATCTAACACATACAGATGTAGCAGACTTGCAGCAGCCCCTAGTATTCTCTCAGTTAAAATTCCCAGTAGAGTAGGGGGGGAAATCAGATTATAAGGCGTATGCATACTTTATAGTGCTCTGCTGTAGGTGATGAATGTGTGATCAACTACCTATGGTATATTCCACCTGCCTAGTATATCATTAACATTGTTTTAATGGCCCTAGTTTAAGTTAAACAGGGGTCAAAACTAATTTATATGTCATTGGCTTTTAGATACACTCAGCACTGTGGCACACTGCACAAACATGCAGCCTGTGTTAAACAAAGCTTAGCACTTAGTGTGCACACACCCCCAGACTCTCATGCTCAGCATAGCACCATGCCACAAAACCATGCAGAAACATGCACCCCTTAGCTAAACAAAGCTTAGAAGTTAGTGCACATACACCCCTGAAAGGGCGAGCTCAGCATGGCAGCACGCCATGCAAACAGGTGTGGCTAAACTGAAATAAGCTTAAATGTCATTCACAGCCTTCCCTGATGTCAGCTACTTCCTCTGTAAACACCAACATGGTTCTCTGCATACATGTAGGGGATATACGGACACGATTACCCCTTTATACTGTTAAGTAACTCCACCTCATTTGCATAGGGATCCATGCACACAGTCTGGAAACTACACACTTCATAGCCCTACTACATTTCTGTCACATAATATTAATTTTGTTTTTTCCATTTTTTTTATAAAGCATGTTTGCACACTGTGGAGTGCTGTGTAAACACACTCAGATTATTAAAAAAAAAATTAATTTAACTTATTTTCTTAAATTTTTCAGACCCACAGGGCGATAGTTTCACTCATATACATTTCTGTCCATATAGCTACATTTTTACAGACCCTTTTGTCTGTCTACACTCCTGTACACAGAATTTTTGTGTGTAAACTACAGACACTGACACGGGGTCAGAAGAGCTGCCTATCTGCTTGCTGGATCACTCTACCTGACTCATTTGCATCAGATTCACCTGCTTATGAGGTGATTTGCATGCCACGGAACTTCCCGTGTTGGCACATGGATTTGCGCCGCTCATCAGTGCTTACTTAATCTAAGACCTGCTTACTTTTGTGTAAGCAGTGCGGAGTGATGCCTACATGGTAAAAAAAGTGTAGGGTTTATTAAATATCCACCATGTTTTAGTTTAAATTTCAATGTATTTGGTGTAGTTTTGGGGCGTATTTGCCAATAATGCAGTTTTGTAACTGCCCAGCAGTTCTTAATTTATTTTATATGTTTATGTTTTTTGTCTTACCACTTGCTTTCTAGTAGCAGTTGATTCCATGCGTAGATGTTTCAATAAGATGGGTTCTATTATTTATAAGTACTTTACCTTGTATTTGCAGTATGTGAAATTAAATTTTTTAGTTTTTTTTTTAATATAGTTAGGGTAGATTTGTGACAATTTATGACATAGGTAATGTTATGGTTGAAATTGTTTGATAATGTGGGTGCAATTATGGTGATTGATGACTCAGGTAGTGTTGTGCTGGTGAATGGATCATGATGGGGAAGTTTACATGATTGTGCCAAGATGTACACATTTTTATTAAAACACACACACACACACACACACACACACACACACACACACACACACACACACACACACACACACACACACACACACACACACACACACACACACACACACACACACACACACACACACACACACACACACACACACACACACACACACACACACACACACACACACACACACACACACACACACACACACACACACACACACACACACACACACAGAAAATTCTCAACACAATGCACACACAAACACACACACACAAAACACACACACATACAAGCAGACACACACACACATATATGAGCAGCTATTTTATATAATATTTGCTTTTAATATACTTGATGTATTATTTATTTATTTATTAATTAATTAGCAATTGCTGACTGGGGGGGTTACCCATATGGGGTAAGTTGCCCTTTTTCAGTGTAGACCCTGGGAGAATAGCTCCAATTATAGTACATATGCAAATGGTACAAAAAGCAGATAAACAAAATTACTCATACTTTATGCAGTTTTAGCAGAATGAATGCAAATAGAACACATAGTAAAACATAAACAGAGTTTAAGAGAACACAATAGTACACATCAATAGATAAAAAAATGTTGTAAGTCATAAATAAAATCTAATATATGTCTAAAAAGCGGAAGGGAAGGAAAGGATGTAGTTTGCAAGAGCACAGTTTTGAAAAGTAAGGTTTGAGGTAGAAGTATTTAAGTAACGTGTAGTTATACAGCAGAGTGTAGGAGGAGTAAGGTAAATAGATGAGAAGGGCAACTCCAGGGAAATACATACAGGTTTCAGCACAGAAAGTGGTTGGATCACACATCGGATGTTGCAGAGGCTGAAACAGATGACTGGTAGATACATTGAATGAAAGGAAGGCTGGGTAAGGTTGCATAAGATGTAGGATTATTATTATGAGGACCAGCTGTAAAGTGTCAAAGCATGAGCTGTGCAGAATATAAGGAGATACAGGTGTGATAAGAAGCCGCAGTGGTACAGCAGTAGCGTTGTTGCCTCACAGCAAGAGGTTCACCTGTTTGATTCATGGCTGGAGCGCCTTCTGTGTGGAGTCTGCATGTCCTCCCCATGGTCGAGTGGCCTCCAAAAGACATGTGTGAATGGGCGTGCCTTCGCTGAAGGTTGGGCGTCAGGCTGGCAACTCGGCACCATAAAAAAACCTACTGCCAATCATTAGCGGACCGGAGTTCCGCTGTGGCGACCCCTAACCGGGAAAATGCTGAAAAGGCAAACAAAAACAACAACAGAATGGATGTGATGTGAAAGGGGATGGAAGTAGAAGGGAAATATTGCTGGGGAATAGCAGGGCGTAATAAAAATAAGGGGAGATATGAGGAGAAGTGTAGAAAGTGGTAAGGAAAGAGGAGAGTAACGTAAACAGTTTAAGAAGAATGGATGAGAAAGACATAGGCTGTAGATATCATGTCATTATACTGTCCTTAGATAAGGTGAGGGATAGCATAGATTAAAATACACTGTGTGGATGGACTGTAATTTTTTATCTAGCCAGGAGTCAAGCAGGAACACAGGCGTTCATTTGCTGTTGTTTTAATTACAACTTTGAAAGATTTCACCTGAGAAATTTGTTTAAGGGTAAGAGACATGGAATTTCAGATTTTAGAGTTGTAGGAAGAAAAGATAGAGTTACCAGCAAAGTTGTTTGAGTTATTAGGAGTGTTTTTTCTTATCTACTGACCAATGAAGTCTGTACGTTGAGTACTGTTGTAGGATGTGATTTAGGGTAGGATATTTGTAAGATTTGAGAGTGAGGTTATCTGCATTAAGTAATGCAGATAAGAATTAGAGAATCAGATAATTCTAACCAGTGCTTTTGTGCTGCACAACACTGAGATTTTTTGATAGTTTTGCTGATTTGTTTTAGTATTCCTGAAGGAGATTGGTCTGGGTTGCCTGAAGATGACTGGCAAGCAGAGCTGCATAGAGCAAAGTTGAAAGGCGGACATTTTTAGCAATCTATTTTCTGCATTATCTGTTAGGTAAGGATTTACCTGTTAAGGGTGCAAATTTCTTGATGATTTTTTATTACATTCTTTACATGGTAGTCAGATTTCGACTTGTCATCAATTATTATACCTAGTAGCTTGCTGTGTGCTACTAAATCAGTTTTTATGTTGTTTGTGGAGATCAGAATGAAGAGGGATCTCTCTGTAGACAGTTGTTTTGGAGTGAATAGATGGGGTCTATATTACATTATCGAAGTTTCAAAACTTCAAATCTGATATGGTCGACACCTTATAATCGAAGTCTTGAAACATCAAAAAAGTAATGAAACACAACAACCTACAAAGAACAAATCATTTAAATACTCTAAGCAGGGGGGTAAGCACCCCTGCACCCCCCACACCCCCCGCTACTTAAATATACTAACTCCAAGATTGCACTACAATGCAGAAAAGGGAAATCTTCCCTTTCCATGCTGTACAGAGATATCTGTTAAAAGATTCGAAGTTTCAAGACTTTGATCATATGGTGTCGACCATATCAGATTCAGATTCGAAGTTTTGAAACTTCGATCTTGTGATATAGACCCAATAGATGAACTCAGATTTTATTTTGGGAATCAGATAGCCATGTTTTAATAGAGATAAGAAAATCCTGGGTTAGTTGCTGCAATGTATCCATGTTTTTAGTAGCACACATCAGAATGGAGTTATCTGAATACTGGATAATTTTGCATGTTTGCCTTTTGAGTGGAAGTCATTCACATATATGCTGAGTATGTGAGGGCTTGGAATAGAGCCCTGGGTGACTTCCACTGCTATGGGAAGGAACAGGGAGATGTTATTATGCATTTAAGAACCTGTTGTTTGTAAGAAATAGAGCTGTGAATCCAAGTGAGTGTGGGTTTATCTAGACCTAAGGATGGCATTTTTTGGAGCAATTTTGTGTATGAAACAGTTTCAAAAATCTTCAATATGTCAAAGAAGGCTGCATAGACTAGGATTCTCTCATTTCTGTTCTGATTTATAGTGGTTATGAAGGTAAGGAAGACACTTGCAGTGTTACATTTTGGGTGGCAGGCATGCATTATAGGAGATAGGAGATTATTGTCTAAAATGTGGGAGACTTAAGTTTGAAAGTTTACATTTCTCATGGACTTTTGAGATTGGAGATAGCATGGCTATTGGTCTATAGTTGGTAAGGCCTGTGGAAGTGCTTCCCTTGTGTAAGAGTAAGAGGAAAGATTTTTTTCTTAAGTTGGGAATGTAGGTTTATTTAATGGATTGGCTAATTAATATAGAAACTGAGGCAGGCCAGAGCATCTGCTAACATTTTAATGTTGTCTGGGACAATGGTGGTAAGCTTCAGTTTTAGAAGTATTTTTTTTTTTTAATAGAGTTGGGATGGTTACCAAGAGGAATGTTTAATGTGAGTTGTTGGTTTAGAGAAAGGTTGTGGGGTGGTAGAAGTTGTGAGATTTAGGTAAGAAGATGCAGAGTTGATAAACTTCGAAGGCCAAGTAATTTCACTAATGATTTAGTACACAATTTTGGGGAATTTACTCAACACATTATGACACAATGTTATTGTACGTACTATGCTAATTGCTGTTAAAGCCTATGTCGTGGCTGGAAAGGGTTCATAGACCAGCTCATCTATCTGATTACCACATAGGAAAAAAACAAATAAAATATAAATATTTATAGCTACATATATATATATATATATATATATATATATATATATATATATATATATATATATATAGTTTACCATCATAAGGTTGACCGGAAGATGGTCGAGTGCGTATGTCTGAAAGGATTGTGGCAACATCCCACAATTGCAAATGCAGATGTTGCAAATCGCAAACTCCCGTCCCCTTTTTGACCCATGTTAGCACTCATTTTTGAGTGCAGAGCAGTCTGAAATGTTGATTTTGGTGTTTTTGTGACATTCTGACCATTCGGCATGCATGTACATGTGCGAATTTTGTTAAGAATCCAGGCATGCCGAATGGTCAGAATGTCACAATAGTGGGAAATATAGGTTTACCATCTTAAGGTCGAGCACATATATATATATATATATATATATATATATATATATATATATATATATATATATATATATGTGTGTGTGTGTGTGTGTGTGTGTGTGTGTGTGTGTGTGTGTGTGTGTGTTTGCATGCATAGGTGAGTGTATATAAAGCGAAAGAGAGAGAAGAAGACAGTTACTATTCATTTATTCCTTTATTTATTTATTCTTTCTTTAGAAATTAATTTAGTTATTTTGGGGTGCTTAAAACTGAACACTTTATGTTGTACTGGTTTGTACACATTTGTTAGATGTATTATTTTGCATCCGTATTTACTCACTACACTTTGCAGTGATGTGTGCTCAGATTATATACTTTACATTCCGCGACTGACAAATCTTTGAGAAAGATCAGCACGCTAGTTGTAGAATTTTCACTGACAACGTTTTTTTCTTCTCACATGCATAGACTTTTTCATAGATGTTACTATGTTGCCCGAGTCTGTCAGCCCTTGCATTCCTTTGCCATCAATTAAGACAGCACATTTAATTAAAAACGTCAGTTCCACAGTGACATTGGACAGAGCTTGCTGTGTCAAAATACAGGCATTGTAAGCAAAATGAAGAGGTTTTACAAGTCAGGTTCACGGATTCACATACACAGGTGTGCACTAATGAAATTTTACTCAGCAGACTGTAAGAGCCTCTCTCTCTCCCTCTTTGGAGAAATTGCACTCATGCTGGCAGCAATGGGTCATAGGATTTTGGCAGTAATAACTGGTCACCACTGTCCACCAAGATGGAGGATTAACACAGCGAAGACTGCTGGACTTTATAAAAATAGTGTAGTTTGCTATATGCAAGTGAAAATAAGGCAGATTCTTCCAAGCAAAGCAAAGTCTTGCAGCTGTAATTAAAACACATAACCAATAGTTTTAGTTCTCAAATTGCTGGAAAGCAGGGTCTGATACCAGATATGACTGTTTTTTTTTCCTGGCAGGACTATTTTCCAGATTTTTTCTCCAAAGTTGCTCTTTCTATATGATCTTCAAAGAGTCAGTCAACAAACCTGTTCTTATTAATATATATAGCTCTGTCTTCACTCTTAAAGTACCAGCTTCAGAGCAAAAATCTGACTGCATTTATAAAAACAGCACTCGACACATATTTGAAACACAAATATTATTGACAGTATTATGCTCACATTTTTGAGTTACAAATGTTATATACATAATTACATGCATTTGGTCACTTGTATTGTTGTAATTGGTGAAAACCACCACATGGTGCTGCAATATATACAGTTTGTTGAGTTGTATCTGAATTTTAGAAGGACCAATGAGCACTGAACATCATCCGGAGAGTTTACTAGACAAGTAAGAATTTTAATGGATTGCTAGACCTTTTATATCACAAACACACAACACATACATCTACAGACAATTTAGACTTGTGAATCCTCCTGCCACATATTCTTTATATAGATAACACACACACACACACACACACACACACACACACACACACACACACACACACACACACACACACACACACACACACACACACACACACACACACACACACACACACACACACACACACACACACACACACACACACACACACACACACACACCACACACACACACACACATATATATATGTGTGTGTGTGTGTGTGTGTGTGTGTTATGTATACCCACACAGACACACAAACACATATTTATATATGTACATACATAATACAAACATATATATATATATATATATATATATATATATACAGTAGATATGTTATGTACATATAAAACATATATATATATATATATATATATATGTGTGTGTGTGTGTGTGTGTGTGTTATGTATATATACAGACACACACACACACACACACACACACACACACACACATATACACACACACACACATATATAGGAGTATAGGAGTGACGCACGCGTTCGATGTGGAGGTGAGATTACATCAAAGATTAGCTCTGAGCCCTTTTTTTATTTGCAAGGGTGAAGAACAGGTTGACAGATGAGATCAGACAGGAGTCCCTGTGGAGTATGATGTTTGTGGATGACATTGTGATTTGTAGTGAGAGTAGGGAACAGGTGGAGGAGACCCAGGAGAGGTGGAGATATGCTTGAGAGAGGAGAGGTATGAAGGTCAGCAGGACTAAGACAGACTATATATGTGTGTGTGTGTGCATGAATGAGATGGAGGGTAGCGGAATGGTGAGGATGAATGGAGTAGAGGTGGCAAAGGTGGACGAGTTTAAATACTTGGCATCAACAGTTCAGAGTAACAGTCAGTGTAGAAGAGATGTGAAGAAGAGAGTACAGGCAGGGTGGAGAAGAGTGTCACGAGTGATTTGTGACAAATGAGTACCAGTAAGAGTGAAAGGGAAGATTTACAAGATGGCAGTGAGACCAGCTATGTTATATGGGTTTGAGACAGTGGCACTGACGAAAAGGCACAAGTTAGAGCTGGAAGAGGCAGAGGTAAAAATGTTAAGATTTGCACTGGGTATGATTAGGATGGACAGGATTGAAAATGAGTATAGTAGAGGGTCAGCTCAGGATGGATGGTTTGGAGACAAAGCCAGAGAGGTGAGATTGCATTGGTTTGAACGTGCTGAGGAGGGATACTGGTTATATTGGGAGAAGGATGCTTAGGATGGAGCTGCCAGATAAGAGGAAAAGAGGAAGGCTTAAAATAAGGTTTATGCATGTGGTGAAAGAGGACATGCAGATGGTTGGTGTGACAGAGCAAGTTGCAGAGGACAGGAAGAAATGGAAACAGATGATCTGCTGTGGTGACCCCTATCTGGAGCAACTGAAAGAAAAAGAAGAATTGGAAGATATAGTTATGTCCATAGATAACATATATATGTGTGTGTTATGTATACACACACAGACACACACACACACACACACACACACACACACACACACACACACACACACACACACACATATATATATATATATATATCATCATCACCAGCCCACTTTTTCCAATTTTCTACATGGGGTCGGGGTATCGTGTTAACTGTCACCAACTCTCTCGATTCAGTGCCACACTCCTGCCTTCTTCAACACTCATGCCTGACTGTTGCAGATCTTCTTTCACACAATCCATCCACCTCTTTGCTGGACGTCCTCACTTCCTCTTACCTTCTTCTTTTCTGTCCCAAATCTTCCTCACCAGATTGTCTTCTGCTTTTCTACACATGCGTCCAAACCACCATAGTCTGTTTTCCTTGATCTTTTCTGCAATTGGAGCTACTTTGGCTTCTGCTCTTATGTCCTTATTTCTTCATCTGTTCCACAGTGTGCCTCCTATCACCTTTCTCAGGCACTTCATTTCCATCACCTCTAGCTTCTTTGTCTGCTCTGCCTTTACTGCCCAGGTTTCTGTACCATACAGTAGTACTGGTTGCACCACTGTCTTGTACACCTTACTTTTCAGCTTCTTTGGCATTCTTCTGTCATAGACTACACATTATACTCTGTGCCAGTTGGCTGCAGCCCCTCTGATTCTAGCTTTGACCTCTTCATTCAGACTACCCTTCTCCTCCACTACCCCTCCCAGATACTTGAAGCTGTTTACCTGTTCCACTATCTTCCCTTCTATCTCTATTCTCAGCTTCTTCTGATTTCCCCAATTTGCTGTCATTACCACCATCTTATCTGTGCTTAGTTTCATCCCATGTGCCTTTATATTTGCATTCCATTCTCCTGTCCTTTGCTGAATTTCTAGCTCAGAGTCTGCCTGTACTGCCACATAGTCTGCATACAGCAGCTTTGTTGATCCATACCCTCCAACCTGTTTGCTAATGTAGTCCATTATCAGTATGAACAGCAGTGGGCTCAGAGCTGAACCCTGATGTACACCCACTCCCACTGGGATCCCCCCTCTGTAAGGCCGAACACTGTTCGTACTTGAGTCATTGTGTCCTTGTACATAGCCTGCACTAATTCTACCAATGTTTCTGGGACTTCAAACCACTGCAGTACTGCCCAGATCAGCTTTCTTGGGACCTTGTCATATGCTTTCTCCAAGTCTAGGAATGCTCAGTTGCACTCTCTATTCATCTCTAGCTTCTTCTCAAATATCTGTCTCAATGCAAACATCGAGTCATTTGTGCTGCATCCTGATCTGAATCCAAACTGCTCATCTCCCATCTAACATTCTACTACTCTGCATATCTGTTTATCAGTCACCTGGAATGTGATAAGAGTTTGATACCTCTGTACTGCCCACAGTTGTGGATGTCCCCTTTGTTCTTGTACACTGGGATGAGTATGCTTATTCTCCAGTCATCTGGATATGCCTTTCTCTCCATACTGATATTAGTACCCTCAGGAGCCATTTCTCCCCTATCTCACTCAACATCTTTATCATATCTGCTGTGACCTCATCTGAGCCTGCTGCTTTCCCTGACTTCATCTTCCTAAGTGCTGTTCTTACTTCTTCTAGGCTGTGCTCCTCTTCTTCACTCATTGTAGGCTGTTTTTGTGGCAGTACAGCTTCTGTGGGGTTTTCTGCATTCAGACATTGCTGGAGATACTCCTTCCATCTGCCTTTGATGTCCTCTGGGCTGGTGAGCAAGTTGTTGCTGGCATCCCATATGAAGG
>NC_056736.1:692598186-692668186 GCF_019279795.1 Protopterus annectens
ACATGGTTTGGGGTTTGAGTATTTCCGTCCCTTTGCTGACCTGCAAAACTGGTCAGGAAGCCATGACAGAAATGGATGTGCTTTGTGATTTTGCAGTATTTCAGTGTGCCTGCCTATTTCTGGTAATAGTGTAGAGTAAGGGTTGTTTTTGCATTCTTGCGCTTCATTTTTGCTAAAAGGGGTACAGTAAACGAGTGTTCATGGTCACTGCCAGTCTCAGTATTTTTTTCAACCTTTAGGCAGTTTGCTGGCAGGGTTTAGACAGCTGGAGGCCATTTTATGAAACTGCTGTTTTAGTAGCCTTTTTAATGCTATACATTTTCTGTCTTTTCCCCAGTAACATGTTTATGCAACTGGGTTACTTTCATTAGAGTCCTCTAATCACTTAAAAGTGTTAAAGATCCACAGACTTCTGTTCTGTTGTTGCAAGCATGAACTGGATATTTATACAAGTGTGTAGTTAAATTTTATTTCAGAATTATAGCACTTAAGATGTTGTTCTAAGTCCCACTTCATTTTTATTACCTAGGATATGGTAGTGCTGCAGAAACTTTAAAAATCAATTAATGTGCAAATAAGCGTAGCTGCCTTTATTTATTGCTTGTCATGGCCACCGCACCTGCTTAGTCAAACTCTACACATTTCTTTAGCTCCATTGAATGCATCTAAGTTACTTTAAAATGGTCACAAATTAACATTCTTGACACAAACTGTATAATCCATTTTTTTAGAATACCAAGCTCTTAGTACATGCAACTTTGGAAAATAAATATTGCTGTATTCATTAAAGAACTCTGACATTTCAGACTCTTGAGGACATTAACCTCTGAAGTTTGTTTATATATTTGTTAAGTATACATGACAAAAACAAACTTTCTTTTTATGGACTGCATGGAAATACAAAATATGACAAACACAGCACTGCTGAGAAATAACACACGATGCAGCACAGTGTAGAGTTTGTAGTTTATTGGACTATGGGGCTATCTATCTCTAAGCTGAGAAATAACTAGGCCATTTGGAGCCCAAAACAAGACCCTTACCCCCCACCCCACCGCCACACACACACATAAGACAAGAAAAAAAGAAAAATTAAACAGGAAGGAAAGAGGAAGAACTCTTCACAAAAACATAAGAGACCAGGAAGAAATGCAGACAGTTTTATTGGAAGTTTAAAACATTTTCAGTGAAAATCAACAATTTCAGTGTAACTTAAGCAAGTGCATCCACCACCCACCTGTTTTCACAACCACTTTTTCATCCCCGACTTCCTCTATTCTATCTACTTCCACCTAATTCCTCCCACAATACCCACCTGACGTCCGGTATTCTATCCACTTCCACCTAACTCCTCCCACAATACCGAGCCCCACCCTCTTCCACCCTCATACCTAGTTTCCCTGTACTGCTTTCTCATTAAGCTCTCCTTCCCACCTCATACTGAGATCTCCATCAACTTTTTTCTCTGCTCTTAACTAACTCCTCCTACCATGTAAGTTATACCTGCAAAGCTTATACTGTACTGTACAAAAAGTGACAGCATTCATTCTGTTAAAACTAACATTTTTGATGTATAATTGTATGGAACCAAACCAACACATTTGTATCTAACTTGAAAAAATACTATAACTGTATATTGTATATACTGTATTGGTTTGCTATTCTGTTTTTTTTTATTTTCTTTCTTGCCTGCTTTACGTATTTCAATTTATTGTTTTGTCTTGTATACACGCATACACACACACACACACACACACACACACACACAGACACACAGACACACCCAGACATATATATATATATATATATATATATATATATATATATATATATAGAGAGAGAGAGAGAGAGAGATATTATGTACATATATAACATATATGTATGTATGTGTGTGGTATGTATAGAGAGACACATAAATGTTATGTACATACATACATATATATATATGTGTGTGTGTGTGTGTTTTTATATATATATATATATATATATATATGTGTGTGTGTGTGTGTGTTTCTTTTCATATATATATATATATATATATATATATATATATATATATATATATTAGATAGATATAGATATAAAATGAATAGTCATTGGACTAACAAACATAGAAATTAACATTATTAACATTTAAGTACCCAGAAATATGTTACTCAAATGTACTCTTGCTTTTACTGAGGTTGAAGAACTATTTCACTGTCAATAAACTGCACCTAATTTGAAGAAACAGATTCCATTCTGTTACACTTTTTTATAGATTCATAGGTAAATACTAGGCTAGCTGTCTTTGTCGGCCATTTTAAGCCTAGCCACTTTCCCTTTTTGTGCCGTAATTAGCCTATCCCATTTAATTAGAAAATGGCGTTACTCATCCCATGGTTGGTCACATGGAATCATACCATAGATATACTGAGAGAAACCATGCATGGGATAAAGCATTTAGGAGTCTCCGCTGTACATTAGTACTACAGGAGGCAGTCCTGAGCTAAATTTTCTATTTCCCATCCATAGATCAAGTTGTCCTTGAATATGGAGAGCGATGAACTTTGTTTTATGTGGATGGGAGTTACCCTAGTGGTTTTAGCAGGCAAAGTTTTGATAATAAATTCCAAGTTACAGATTTTTTTTTGTAATCCTGCATCACAGCCTGTAAAAACAGAAAGAATCTCAGTTAATTACCTCACCAGAAAAGAGAGTAAGAGAGCGAGAGAGCAAGAGTGAAACATTTTTTTTTTCTGTTGACAAATCCATAGAAACTATGTTATGGACCAAGACAAATCTGGTCAGCATTTACTTGTTTTCCAGCAGAGGAGCATGGCTTTTCAGGACAGAAGTGAGGCTACTAATAAACAGATAGTCTCTAGGGACAGATTATATGATAGCAAGGGTACGAACTCCCCCAAGACCTCCCCACTAGTAAAGAAACTAAGGATGACAATCCAGAAGCCCATGCTGTTGTCTTTGAGTGAGTACCACATAGGAGGATTGTGCTTAGTCTGACTGGGCTAAAATTTTGTCTTCACGCTTTACAGTGGAAGCATATAAGGCATATTTATGGAAACGAAAGATGCTTACTATATGGACTATCAAAAAACCTGCTGTCTAGGGCTGGTGCGCCTTCTCAAATACAAGCAATGAAGTGGACATTTAACTTACGTTAAATGGTAACAGCACAAACATCTGATCTAAAAAGAGTTTAAAGTCATAGTTTTAACTAGAAATGAGCAGTAGGATTAAAATGACAGACCTTTTATCAGCTGATAAATTTAAAAGGGCAGTCCCAAGTAAGTTACATAAATGGGATTTTTCTGAATGACCCAGAGAGAATTGATAAATTGGTTGTACTAAATGAAAGGTTACTGCTGTTTAAAACTAAGCAGCCTAGGCTTATAACTAAGGGCATACAGATGCCTGTCAACACACAAAAACTGTTAACAACTGAAATAGTATGTTACAGATGTGGGAGGAGAAGCACGGTGGCAAACATTGTTTAACTAGTGATATCAATGTTACAGATGTGGGAAGAGAAGCACGGTGGCAAACATTGTTTAACTAGTGATATCAATGTTACAGATGTGGGAAGAGAAGCACGGTGGCAAACATTGTTTAACTAGTAATATCAATGTTGTACTCACTAACATGGCTTCTAACCTGCAGGTTGATAATGAAAATCTAAATGCTGTGCATATCAAATGTAATTTCTAACTCCCATGTTGATTATGAAAATGTGTCAGTATAGTGTGGTAAAGTACATGTCATAATAGTACAGTCAGCATATTATATTTGTGCAATTACTAAATTAGCCAGATGTATGCACTGGTTGATGAAAAGGAATTGAAGAGGCTACTAGACTCTAGGAAGGTGGTTGCAGTTATTCAGAAGCCATATTTCTGTAGACATAAAACAAATGACAAGAGGAAGGTAGAAGTAACGTGTTTATCAGGACAAGTAAAAGTATTTTATAATGCATGTAGAAATTCAAACTCTGTTGGGTAAAGCTTTATATCCTTTAACTTTGGAATCTGAATTAACAAATGACAATATAATTGATCAAGTCTTCTCGGGTCTATATTACATTCTCAAAAGCCGACAATGTTGAATCTGACATTGTCAACACTAGAATAGTGAAACTGCAGAACAACGAACAAGTAAACGGAAATCTCCGTAAGGGGAGATTTCCATTTACTTCAATGTAGTGCGGTCTCGGAGTTGGTATATTTAAGTAGCGGGGGTGTGGGGGGCGCACACCCCCTGCCTACACCATTTAGTCTTTTTTTATGTTGTTTTCATTTTTTTTTTCTGAACATTCGATGTTTTGACAGTTTGATCACTAAAGGTCGACCTTTAGTGAGTCGAACTGTTAAATATTCAATGTTCTAATATAGACCCATCTTCTCTCAGTTCAAGAATCTGTGGAAATTGTGGGATGAGGTAATGCAGCAAGATAGTCTCTGTGGTGTTAGTATACCCCTAATAAAATGGGATGGGGGGACAGCAGCCTGACACACTGTTAAGAATACACAGTCCTGAATATACACTCATAAAAGGGAGGGGGTGGCAGCAGCCAGCACATTTAAAAATTACTCAGTCCTTATAAAGGGAAAATGGTAGGTGTAGAAACTTCAAAAGGTACAAAAATCTGGCTTTAAGCAGAAGCAATTGCAAAACCTACATGTTAAAGGAATTTATTACCAAGTATTACCATAAAACCCAGCTCCTAAGTTAACGAAATAAGTCAGTGCAGAAAATGAAATGGAAGAATTCACAGTGCATGATATGGGAAATTATCAGAAGATTCCAGACTTTAAAGTAATGAAGGATGTCCGTGCAGAGACAGATAGGGAGAGACCAATAGTGAAGTCATGAAGACAAGACAAGGACCAGAATAGAAACAGGACTTTCAGCAGCAGTCACTGAGTTAAAGTAAAAGGAATGCCAAAACCAAATGCAGAATAAAGCCATGTGCATGAGTTGCCTTTTGTAGAGGGAGGAATAGGAGAAATATCTATACCTGTATTCACAGGTGAAGAGGATATACCCACTACGTTATATCAGTATACTGATGAAAGTGTGCTCCTGACTTTGGAGATTTGCAGATAAACAATGAAAATGTTAAGAAAACCCAGTTGGGGGATGATATATTAAGCAGGGCCATAGAATATATAGCCAGAATAAAAAGATAAATAGATGATTAGACAGGCCCCATTTTATATCCATACTTTGAGATGATCCATGGCTTGCTCTACAGAGTAAACAAAGACAAAAAAGAAACAGTGTACCAGATGATGGTACCAAAACCTTTTAGAACACGTGATAGAACTGGTAAATAACCATATTTTTGGAGAATCCATAGGAATGGCCATAACCGAGTCTAGATGTTTAGACAGGTTTTATTGATCTGGTACAAAAGAAGACATTGAGAATGTCTGAGCAGTCTGTCTAGAATGTCAAAGGTTGGCATCACAGCCTGGGTTCAGATGTCTGTTTATACCAATGCCTATTATTGAAGTCCCTTTTGAGAGAATAACTATGGATTTTGTTAAGTTCTTTGGTAAAATCTAGTAACAGCTACGAATACATTCTACTGATGATTGACTATACTGCTTGTGAAGACTGGTAGAGAAGGGTGAAGGCTGCCAGCGTAGTCAAATAGAATTTGATACATAATTCTGGCATTTGTAAATGCGTCACACCGCTAAATTTCCTGATTCAGAACCCCTGCAAAAAATCAACGACCAAAAAGTTACAGTTATTTTTCTCTAGAAGAGGAATCCCTAAAGAAATATTCACAGACCAGGGAGCTCTACATATGTCCAGGGTTATGCACCAGGTTTGCCAGTGTTTCAAAGGAAAACAGTAAAGTATATCAGTGTATCCGTCTAACTGATGAGTGTTTTCATAAAACAGAAGTTTATGCTAAAGAAGGCCTTAGATCAGGATGATAGAATGGGACCAGTTACTCACCTACCTCATTTCTGCAGTAAGCAAATTAACTCAAGCTTCAACAGATTTACTGTTTGAGTGTCTACATAGGGAACATCCCCATGGTTTGCTGAACATTGCAAAGGAGACTCGTAAGGAGGTATAAATCCAGTTCAAGAGTCTGAGAGGCTGAGCACACTTTACAAACTTGCATGTTAGCATACAAATTATTTTGCCTTTAATTAAGATGACACAGTGGGTATATAATAAGAGTGCAAGATTCATGGAGTTTAAGACAGGTGAAAAAGTGTTAGTATTATTTTATTTTACCAAAAATAACTTGTCAGCAAGATGGAAAGGAACCTTTGAAACAGTGGAGAAAATGAACAAAGTGGACTGCAAAATAAGATAAACTGGAAAGAGAAAAGCAGGGGAGATGTTTCACTTAAATGTGTTAAATCCAGGTCAGGAGGCTGGGGCTTCAGTAGTTAGCCTGACATCTGACACAGATACTAATAATAGGGTACTGGGGAATTCTATCCCCAGGATATTGTACAATTCTATCCCTCATGTTCAAACAGAAAAACATTATCTAAGGTCCAGAAACAGGAAGTAGAAGAATTTTTACTGAGAAACTAAGAACGTTTTTATGAGCTACTCGGTGAAACAGATTTAATGCAGCATCATATTAAAACTGAGTAGGGGAGAAGGTAAACCTAAAACCACATAGGTTAACAGAGTCCCAGATAAAAAGAATAAGTGAAAATGTGAAAAAAATAATTAGAGTAGGAGTTGCTGAAAAGATCTAAAGTGAAAGGAAAAGTGTGATTGTGTTCAGCCCTAAGCTGGATGGCTGTTAAAGATTTTATAATGATTTATTATTTATTTATTTCACATTTGTTGGCCAGGTTAGTGCAAGTGAACAAAAGCCTTTTTTCAGTGGAGGCCTGGGGAGAAAAGCTCCACAAGTAGTACAAACATATAAAATAGCAAACTCTGAAGATACAGTATGATATGAAAATGAATTATATAATAATGAAGTACATTATTTACACATAGGGACTATATACAGACATATCAATGAAGCAAGAAGTACAATCACTGTAATTGAGGGCCAGATACATATTCATGGAGTATTATACAAGGATAAGACTTGTTGATATTCAGTTAACTTAGGCAGGACTGTGATAGGTGTGAGTTGTAGGTTTCACGAGACAAGGAGTAGCCAAAACAGTCAATGTGCAACCTATGAGTAGACATAACAGGAAGAAAGGGGGGGGGTAGATGAGGGACAGGAAAAGAGTGAAGGGTGGATGAAAATAAAAAAAAAAACACGGGGGGGGGGGCTACAATAAGCTACAAGTACTGGACATAAAGAGCGATAAAACTGACAGAGACTAGGCCAAAGACCTGGAGGTTAACTGGAGCAAAAACATAGGAGTTTAATGAAATGCTCATGACTTAGTACCATATGAAGCAGGGAGAGAAAATAGGTGAAGCTGAAGAATGAAAGCATCTCTAAACATCATGTGTGAAGGCAAGTGAAAAGATATGAGGCTGAGCCAGGTGTGGAAAAATGTTACATACGAAAAGCCAGTGGCAGTATGTAGAAGTTCAGGAAATTATCTAAAGAAAAAATGAGTGCATGAAGAAATTGGAGATAGAAAAGATGGCCCATGCTTAGAAGAAATAATGATTGTCTTACAAAGAAGCTAAGAGAGCAGTGACAATGGAGAAGAGCAAGGTGTCAGAGAAACTCTACCAGCTTCTGAAAAGTGCCTTCACAGACAACACACAGAAGGTCTATAAGGTTGCAAGTCAGTGACAAAAAGGTAAAGACAATAGTTGGCAGATATCATTCCTAAGGGACTTTATCAATAGTCTGCTCACCAGTCCGGAGAACACCAAGGACAGATGGAAGAAGTACTTCATGAATCATTTGAATTAAACTCCACAGAAAATGTACTGCCTCAAGCACAGCTTGTGATGAAGGAGGAAAGAGAGATCACCCTAGAAGTATGAAGAACACCAAGTAAAATGATGTCAGAGAAAGCAACAGCCTCAGATGATGTCACACCAGATATGACCATGATGCTGAGCATGCTAGAGGAGAAATCCCTCCTGAAGGTACTCATTGTGGAATGGAGAGATGGTGGTGTATTCCAGATTGCTAAGAGAATCAGCATTCTGGAACCAGTGTTCAAGAGCAAACAGGATGTTCACAATGTGGAAGAACACAGTTATCAGACTTCTGTCACACTACATGAAAATGCTGGAAAGGTTGATTGATAAATGAATATCCAGAGTAGTAGAAAGCTGAGATGGGAAATGAACAGTTCAAGTTCTGATTAGAATGCAATACAACTGACGTGATATTTGCAGTGAGACTTCTAGTGGAGAAGAAACTGGTGATGAGGTAAGAGTCCAACTGGGCATTCCTCGACTTGGAGAAGTGTATGACAAGATCTCAAGAGAACCTTATTGGGCAGTCCTGCAATGCTTCAAAATCCTAGAAACAATGGTAAAATTAGATTTGGTTATGTACAACTACCCAATCACATAACTGTGAACTGTTTGTACTCATAGAAGAGTGACCAGTGGAACTGGATGTGCATTAGACTTCAGCTCTGAGCCGACTGCTGTTCATACTGGTGATGGACTACAACAGCATACAGCTCCTATGTGATATATCAGCAAAGCAACTGTATGCAGAACAGAGACTTCAATGAATGATAAGTGACTGAATTAAAAAACTGAAAGCACACGGGATAAAATTGAGAACAGATAAGGCAGTTGTAATGGTAGTAAAAAGGGAAAATCAGAAGAAGCTGAGAATAGCCATAGAAGGGATAATAATGGAACAGGTTAACAGTATTAACTATTTGAGAGGGAAGAAGAACGTCAGAATGAAGATGTAAAATCTAGAATCAGAGGTACTGCAGCCAATTGGTGCAAGGGTCAGGGATATTCTGTGACAGATGAATGCCAAATAAGCAAAAAAGTAAGATGTTCAAAACAATGGTTTGAACATTTTTTTTATATGGCAGAAGCTTGACCTGATGGAGAAGAAGTGCCTGAGATAGGTGGTAGGATACACAGATGAAGAAATAAGGACATCAGGACAGGAGCCCAAGTAACTCCAGTTGTAGAGAAGATTAACAAAAATAGATTATGGTGGTTCATGTACATGTGCCGGAAAGCAGAAGATAATTTGGTAAAGCAGATTTGGGAGAGACATGAAGAAAGCAAGAAGAAATAGTGGCTTTTTAGCCAAGAGATTTTTTCATTTTATTTATTTTTATTTATTGACATTTGTTAGCCAGGTTAGTCCAACTGAGCCAGGGGCCTACTTTCAGTGGAGTCCCAAGGAGAAAAGCTCCAGAAGTATTACATATTTTTACAATAGAAATCAAATCAAATATAAAAATAACAGTAAAAACTTAAAACCACCATGAAACATAATAAGAAAATCAACAGTTAGAGAATATCTGTACATAGAGTAGGTTAAATAACAATTGACAAGTCTAGAGAACATCACACACGAAGTGCATATAAATAGATAAATCATTCAATCAATTTTTTAAGTAAAGATATGTATGAATATATATGCTATGGAAGTGAGGGGGAGAGGGAGGTATAAAGATATATGAGGCAAGTACAAGGAAGTAATGAGTAGAATACAGAAAAAGGAGATAAAGCTGAGAAAAGAAGAGGCCACATCAAGTGGGGTTAGACAAGGCCAGGACCATGTACTCTGAAGAAAAATGTTAAATTATTTTTTGAACAGGTGTTTTTGATAAATGCTTCTTACATTTTGAAGGAGTGAATTCCAAGCATGTGCAACAGAGTATTTATAGAGGGACTTTCCTATATTTTTATTGGGTTTATATATGTCAAGGAGGTGTTTGCTGGAAGTATGACAGTGACGATGGGGGTTGTAGTATTAGACTAGGTTGGAGACAGAAGGGCAGGAAGAGGGGTCATTCAGGATAGAGTGTGTAATGTGACGTTGGGGAAGAAGCAGGTGTTTAGAGAATTCTGGCCATTGGAGTGATTTAAGGGCAACACAGTGTGGGATTTATAGGGGAGATTAGAGGCAAAACTGGCTATTTTGTGATAAGTTTGCTCTAGTTTAGTGTAAGTGAAGTTTAAACATTAGTAAGGACTGGGGCAGCATAGAGAAGGCAGGGTAGAAGAAGGGACTGCGTGAGGGAAGGTTTGGAAGAAGGTGACAGAAATTTCTGGTTGCGATAGAGAAGTCCGAGTTTCTGGTGGGTCTTTTATATACATTGTTGGATATGAGTATCGATTTTTTGGTTCATCATCAATAATTACTCCAAGTAGTTTGGTATGGGGTTCAGGTTTGATGATGGTGTTATTAAGAGAGGTGATAGAGAAAGAGAGTTTGTGCTGGCCGAGTGTTTTAGGAAAGAGGAGGAGTTTATTTTTTTTTGGATTTTTTTAGCTAGTGAACCAGTTGATTGAGGAGGAAGAGAGATGTAGATCAGCATGTTTAGTAAGGAGTTTAGAGTGAGAGACAGACTAGGGTTGCCACCTTTTCAAATGCCCAAAGTGGCACATTTTTTGTACAAATGTCAGATTTTGCAGGTCAAAACATACCTTTGGCCAGTACATACAAAGGACAGAACTTCACTTTTTTGCCTAAATAAAAGATTATTCTTGTAGCATTTTAGTTGCTTATTCTGTTTCTTATGTTGGTGTTTCAGATACAGAATAAATGTTTTATGCAACTATTACATAAAATATAGGAAATCATTTTGTCCTAAAATCTTAGGACATTTGCCATTTTTACAACATTTTTGCAGGATGCAACTGCCTAAACAGGGACTGTCCCTTGTAAAGTGGGACAGGTGGTAACCTGACTATTAAAGGCATTTGAAAGAACAAGGAATAGACAGGAGATGAGAAGGTTATCGCCATGGGCTTCAGCTATTGTTTGAGTAAAGGAGAGTAATGCAGTGGCTGTGCTATGGTTGGGTCTAAAGTCATTTTGGATAAGAGTAAGGAGATTTTTGTCAAGATGGTTTGACTGAGCATGGATGCACTTTTCTAAAATTTTATAAAGGGGGAACAGGATAGCAATGGGTCTAAAGTTAGAGGGATCAGTAGAGTTGCCACCTTTATGAAGAGCAATTGTATAATAGAACTTCCATATATCTGGGACAAGGGCCTCAGAGATGGAATAATTAATAAGTATAGTGGCAGGGTAGGCAATGGATTGTGCAGCTATTTTTAGGAAGTGGGAGGGTAGTTGGTTGGCAGAGGAGGAGCAAGGCTTAAGTTTATTTAGAAGAGATTTAATAGTGGTAATTGGGACTGTTCGGAAAAAAAATTATTGGGAAGAGTTTTGTTAAGAGGTGAAAGAGGGGTTGCGTGAGATGTACTACTTTGTTTGAGCTTTTGGATAGTTTCTATGAAATAGTTGTTGAGGAGAGTGGCAGTGTTGTGCAGAAAGGGGTTGGGAGTAGTGGGTTTACCTGGGTGAAGCAGGTTGTTGATGAAGGTCCAGAATATTTTGGGGATTTTTGAGGGCTGCATTGGTTAGAGGAAAAATAGGCTCTCTTATCTTTGATTCCTAGTTTTTTTGGTCTGTTTTTTGAGCTCTTTGTATGTCTGAAGTAAGGGAGGGGCTTTATTTTTTAGCCAGGATTTGCAGGTGCTATCACTTTTGTGCATGATCAGTCGGGTTTGCTTGGTAAGCCAGGGGGCGTAGTTGGATTTAATTCTGATTTTCCTGTAGGAGTGATAGAATGAAGAGTATCAAAAAAATCTCATTGAAGGACTTTACAGCCTCGTCGAGAGGGAGCTGGTACAGGAGGAACCAATCGATGCCAGATAGTTTAGATTTAAAGGTGTCTGGGTCAACGTGGGTGAGGGTCTGGCATATTCTGTAAGCATGCTCATTGGGAAAATGTTGGGTTGGCGAGTGATCACTTAAAGAATTTGGAAGTATGCCAGGGTTATGGTAATGGTTGGGAGCTGAGGTAAACATGCAGTCAACGATAGGCCCAGAAGGGGAGTTTTTGTTAGTTCTAGTGGGGGTAGAAATGTGTTGGTGAAATCCATGGAGGTTGAGACCATGGGTAGGGGATGAGGGGAACAGTTTAAACCAGTCTATGCTAAAATGTTCAAATATCATGGTTTCACAGGGGACATAATGAGTGAGCCAGGAGAGAATGTTCTCTAGGATTGGACTATTATTGCTGGGGGGAATGTATATTGAGACTATGGCAATTGTTTTTGGTGAGTTTAGGTGACAGTTAACGATAAGGATTTCTGCAGGTGAGAAAGATGGAACAGAGATGGAGAGAGGGGACAGGTTTAGTAGTTCAGAGTAGATGATAGCCACCCCTCCTTGCTTATTGCTTCTATCTGAGTGAAAGATATTGTAGCCTGGAGGTAAGATTTCCAAATTGAGGATGTGTGGTTTAAGCCAGGTTTCTGATAGAGTTAGGATGTGGGGAGATGTATTAGAAATCCAAGAGTGCAGTTATGTTACTTTATTTACAATGATTTGAATGCTTAGTGAGAAGATTTTTAGTGATTAAGGTGGGGGAGTGCTGTTAGGAGGGAGTACTTAGGGGGGAGAGGTTAGTGTTGAGGTATTGTGCAAGCAAGGGGTGGAAGGTCCTGGGTTGGAGTGGATGTCCCCATCCAAGAGAAGTGTGTCAAAGAATGTGAGAATATAGAAGCAAAGGTTCAGAGTAGAAGGATATCTAGGTTTCCGACTAGGGGGGAGAGATGAGCTAGAAAAAGTGGTAATTTTGAAGAGGTCAGATGGTGAGATGGGGAAGAGTGATGGTGAGACTAAATATGGGTGACAGATAGAGTAGGTGTTGAGAGTATGAGGGAGGGTGGGAGAGAGGGGTTGAAGGCAATGTGAAGTATGGTAGGAGGTTGTTGGTGAGAGGAAGAATAAAAAGGAGACAGAGAGATAGAGGTGCCACATGATAGGAGATAGAGTAGAGAGAGGGAATAAGTAGTAGGTATGGCGGATATGTAGTGGTACAGTGTATGAGAATGGGAGGGAATGGTTTAAGATAAGAGTAGGAGTATGTGGTAGGGAATGGATGGGACTAGGAAGGGGACGAGGTAGGTAATGAGGGTATAGGGGAGGAGATTGTAGAAGGAGAGGTTGCCAAGGAGAAAAGGTGTTACTTAATAAGAGTGGCTGATTGGATGGAGGAAAAGGAAGGGGTGTGGTGTAGAGAGTATAAATGTAATGAAAGAGGGGGTGGGTGGGAATGACAGTATGGTAGGGGAGCAGAGTGAGCCCGAGCGTAGCTAGGGCAAATGGAGCGGCTTAGCCCAGCTGAAAGAGGCGCTTGAATCAAGAAAAAAATTATCAGATAGACTGAAGTGATGCTAGTTTTCAGGTAAGTTATACGCTGCCTTACTGGTATTACAGGTTTTGTTGGAGAATATGTATGTTGCAAACAGCAGACACTTTTAGTCTTGAGTTTATATTAGTTTCCTTTTGTAGCAGATAATAGCTTTTACTAAACTGAGATACCTTAGGAGTGCCGAAGGTATCTTAAGGGAGAATTATGTTAGGAGAGCAAAAGAAGGTGGAGATTATAAACCAAAACTTGGAGAAAGCTGTGAGAAAACAGGATTAACAGAGCTAGGAAACTTACACTAGAATTATGTTAGGAGAACAAGAAAAGGGGGGGGGGCTATGACCAGGACTTGGAGAAAGCTGTGAGAAGAGAAAAACAATCAACCAGCCTCCCCAGGTCAGGACCTAAAGGGGTCTGTTTAACTATGTGAACTCAAAAGCAGGTTAGTAGAACATCAGGGAAGTTGAATATAAAATAAATGTAAAGCTTTGGAAAGCTGTATATATTTGTAACAATAAACAGGAGGAAAAGGGGGAGAGGGGTCAATTAGTGTGCACAGCAGAATAATCAGTATGAGTATCACAGAGAGAGGTTTATAATAGACCTACACTGCTCACAGTCTGTTGATACAAGTAGGACTTAGAGTAGCTTTTACTGGTTTGCACAGGGTTCCGCTCTCCGTGTTCTTGTATGCAGGCAGTTGCTTCAGTTTTTTTTTGTTTTGTTTTGTTTTTGTTGGACCTTTGAATGTGTTTAAGGGAACTGCTCACAGTCTGTTGACAAAAGTAGGACTTGCAGTAGCTTTTACTGGTTTGCACGGGGTTCTGCTCTCCGTGTTCTTATATGCAGGCAGTTACTTCAGTTTTTTTTGTTTGTTTTTTGGACTTTGATGGGTGGTTGGGTTGTGTGAGAAAAGACCTGTAACAGTTGGACATGACTGTTGAAAGAAGGTAGGAGAGTGGCTCTGAATCAACAGAGTAGAGACAGTTGAAGTGACACTATGACTTCACGTAAAAATAGGAAAAACTGGTTACTGATGATGATGATGAGGCTGAAAACTGAAAGACATTTCTAAATTGTTTTATTTATGTATTTATTTATTTTACTACTTCATGTATATTTTTAAATTTTATGTAACAAAAAACAAAGATGCAGAAGAACATACATAAATACATACATAAATACATACTTAATTCATATTATTTATTTATTTTATTTATTGGCATTTATTTACCAGGAAAGTCCACTGGGCCAAAAGAACGTATTTTTAATGGTGGCCCGGGTAGAAAAGCACCACAATATAATAACACATAACATACAAATAGTAAATAAAAATATAGAACAACGTCAAGATACAAGCAAATGCTCACAAAGCAAACTAGTAATATACAATAATTGTAAAGGTTAGCAAACAAATGATATGTACAGATGAGTACAGGTAAAAGATAACAACTAGTATAAATACAAACTGGAAGAGTAGTTGTGTTATTGGACACAATTAAGCAGTATATACAAGGTATTTTGTGAGGTTAGTTAGTATTTGTATAGGAGGAGGGACAGTGAGGGGAAGCATGGAAAAGATGGATAGAAGAGTGAAAGTTTAGCATGATTTGTTTTGGTAGTGAATTAAAGTGAGTTTGAAGAGGGAAGGGATGTAGGATAAAGTATAGGTGAACTTAGAGTGTAAACAATTCTAATTCGCAGAATCACTTAGCAAGCAGATCGAAAGGGATAGTTCAATAAAGCTGCTGTATTTAGAACATGGACATCAGTGAATTATAAGGGACCAAACTGTAAAACTGAATGCATGTGGTACCTCAGTTATTCAGTTGTTGGCAATTCTTATGAATTATCAGCACAAAGTAAAATCTTACGGTTGCTTACCAGATACTATTAATGACAACCTCTCAACCTATGGCAGAAGTGAGCAATATAGGCCACGTAACAAGTAAACTGTAATCAAATACACAACCTAACCAAATTTAATAAAGACCAGTTCATCACAACTGTGCCTTGCTACATTTGGAATGTATTAAGAACTATGCCTCTAGACAAAGGAGTCTCTCATTTAAATGACACATTTCTGAAAAATGTAAATAATTTAGCCCCTGTAAGAGCAAAAAGGGTAACGTTTAACAAAGGTGCATGGCTGGCAAAGGAGATCAAACAGCTTATGCTGAAAAGGGAGAAAGCCTGGATGGAATGATATAAAAATAAAATTGAACATGCCTTTGAAAAGTTTAAACATCCCAAAAAACCTCACCAAGGAACATGTCAAAACAGACAAGAAAAACTTATTGCAGTAGCCTCTGACAAAAGCACAAAAGTAACCCAAATGTTTCTGGGCATCCGTAAATGAAACTGTTGAAATCAGGTCATGCTGCCACACTTTTCACTTCCAGCACTAACAATGAAGTCTCTGTTACAACCCAGGTTCAGCTCCCACTTCATCCAAACCATCCTATTCCTTATCAGTGACTACCCCACTTCCCCCCTGCCATTTTCTACCACGCTTGAAAACCACTCAGACATTTACCCTTCAACCTGTTCCTTCAGTGCTGTAAGAAAAAATATTAAGCAAACTAAAACCAACAACTCTGGATGCAGATAGTCTGAGTTTCTAAAAATTGCTCACATGTATATTCTTTCCAGTCTCCATTCTGACCAATCTGTCAATAACTGAAAACATGTCCCTTCCCTTCTTTAAAAAAACACTTTATAATACCATTTCTCAAAGGAAGTGCAAGTTTACTAACTATAGACTCATTGCAATCTTATCAACTCTTTCAAAATACTAGAGAAATGCATTCATGCACTGTTCATACACTTTTAACTAATAGCAATCTCCTCTCGAAAGTCCAGCACAGTTTCAGATTTGGCCACAGTAAAACATCTTCTCTTCTTAATTTTATTTACCTTATTAACTCAAATAGAAATGAAGGCAAATTAGTCTCCTTATTTTTAACTTGACTTATCCAAAGCATTTGACAGTGTTCTCCCAAAAAACACCTCTCAGCTCTGCTTCCCCTGACTTGTTCCTTCCTCTCCTTCCCAGTTCTACAGTTACCTTTCCAGTTTTGAAACACAGTTAATTGGCAACAAGACTCTCTCCATTCCAATCATCAGGCATAATGGTTAAGGTGTTTACCTCCCAAGCACAAGGTGCATGGTTTGATTCTCAGCTTTGAAAAAATTTGATTTGGCTTAAAATGGCCCACAACGGCAGCTAACCTAGTACTAAGCTATGAGTCTATGAGCCCTTGTCTGATCTGCCCCTTCCCTAATTAAACTTCAGGAAATAATCCTAGAGTCTTTCATTGCCATTAATATGTGGCTTAAGAACTCTCAATTACTCGTCAACCCCAGTAAAACTAAACCCGATTAATAATATCATTAAAATGCCAATTCTCATCATGGTATAAGAGGGTGCTTTCTCGTTACTGTTTCATACAGAGTAAGTGAGTAGCTTCACTGACAGTTTACAGCAACACGGTGGGCAATGGTGAAAGTTAATTCTGTTAAATCAAGCTGTAACCAGAAGGTGGCGCTGCCAATCACAGGTAGCAAGTGAATGTTTTTTTTTCAAAAAAACTATTTAATTTTGCATTAATAAACAACTTAACCACATATAAAAGCCAAAAACAGTATCAATAGAACTTGCTGTTAAAAATAGAAGGATAACTCTTTGTTAGCCAATATGAAAACCTATATTACACTTATTTACAACTGTGTCATTCAACTATTAAATCCTGTATTCACACATTTATGAATTTCGTAGTAACCTTTGACAGGGAGTAGAAAAATGAGGCATATCAAAGACCAGTTTACAAAAAACACTAGAGAAAAGGGGAAAGTGTCTAAGCTTATACTAGAAAGATAAAAGATTAAATAACTCTTCCAGAATTTTCAGAAAACAGGATTGCTTTTCCTATTAATTACACCATTTTGTAGACCAGCAACTGTTTAATAGCCATTTGTTTAACCCCCCCCCCCATGAAATTGCCATTCTGTCCAACCATTTAGAGGCGATGTACAGTTTCATTACTAGGAAAAGAGTAAAAAACGTGTTTGGTGTGATGAAGTGTCTGGGGAGGGATATGGAGTAGAGTGAATTCCTATGATAAGGTGTTTTTTCATACCCCTTGCTTTTGGAGTTGGATCTTTAGGGAGTTCCATAGTTTGTATGCACATTTACAGCTCCAAAACAGATGGAGTAAGTCCGCTTTTTGGAACTCACAATGAGAGTAACTTGGTGGGAGGGAAGAATTAAATTTATGTAGCAACATGGGAGTAAAGTAAGCATTATTAGTGATGATAAGTTGTGTGTACATTAGTTTTTTCAGTGGGAGAGTTTTGGAGGTTACTTTAATTGATTGTTTTTATCTGCTTTTCAGAAATCACAGGATTAATTTTAATCCAGTATTTTGAAAAGAGTGTATTATTTTGGTATTTGATAGCAGTTATCAACTTGTATGTGTTTGATATCAGTTTTTCTTTTGTTGACATAAGTTTCCAAAGGGATTTACATGTTTCTGTGTCTTCATTTATTATTCTGCTATTATAGAGAAATCAATGGCATATTTCTTTAATATGTCTTAGAATAATTGTATAGCTTCTAGGTAATTTGAGCTGAGTTCTTATTTCTGTGATAGTGCTTTCACGTATGGGTAAGAAATCTAAGACTCATTTATCTTTTAACATTAGAAAGTTATTCAGATTAAGCATTGAGTTATTTAATTTTAGATTTGGATTAAGGTGAATAGGCTGTAAGGTTTTCAAAGCTGTGAACAGGTTTAACTTTGTAAATAGCTTTTGTAGGTTGAAGATACAATATTTTATTGGGTCATTGATTTTATAAGCTATCAATTCTTTTTTATATAAAAATAGAAGTGCGTTGGGGTTAAAATTAAGTGATTTTATATATTTATAATATATTGTTAACCATACGGGTGCCCAAGCATTATTTGATGGGTCATTCTCAGTAATTCTTATTATTCTACTACTATTAGTAATATCAAAATACAACCTGAAGTCTGGAAGATTACCCCCCCCCCCGGTTTAGTTGTGGTTGGATTAGTTTATTGTATGGAATCCTTATGGATTTAGGGGACGATATAAATTTAGCTAAGTATGTGTGTAGGTTTTTAAAGAATTTGTTGTACACTACCACTTGGGTGGCCATAAACATATATATAAACCCTAGGTAGGATATTCATCTTGACTATGGCAACTTTGGATAAAAAGTGTAATTTTAAGTTGATCCATCTGTTACAATCCTGTATTATACTTTGCCATTTATTCAAGATGTTATTTTGATAGAATTTCTTTTTATTTTGGTAAAAACTGATCCGTAGGTATTTATTGATGACTAACTATAACTAGTGTTTAAAATGTACTGAAATGTACTAAAATAATGCAACATTAAAACATTGTGGAAATTATGAAAAATGCTACTAAAGCGTTCGTTAAAGGTGCTTAACGCAAGTAACTCCTTAATTTCAAAACTGGTAAAATGTTGCAACTTTCATTTACCAGTTTTGAAATTAAGGAGTTACTTGCGTTAAGCACCTTTAACGAACGCTTTAGTAGCATTTTTCATAATTTCCACAATGTTTTAATGTTGCATTATTTTAGTACATTTCAGTACATTTTAAACACTAGTTATAGTTAGTCATCATACTGTTTATGTCAAACATTGTTAGCTTACTTATTCTTTATATCATACTGTTTTCTTCCCCCCCCCCCCTTTTTACACAAGGGTTAGTGATTTAGAAAGTAATATTTCTTTGATATGTTTAACAAGTAAAGTCGACATTTTAAGTGTATTGTATTTTCAATAAAGAAAGTGTATTATATGTGATTTTAAAATTAACTTAGTATTTAATTGTATGTAATATCAAAATTACACTATAATACAACACTATCTTTGTGGCAACGTAATTTTGGTGTTTAGGATGAAACAGCTGACACTTTTACTGACATCACTTCCTGAAAAGTGATATAAAAGAAAAGGATTTTATTATGGCATTGTTCTCTGATGAAGCTGAGTTTTTAACAAGGCGAAAACGTTGACTAATAAATTTTACGTTAAGAATCTCATTTGGCTTGGAGCAGGTTCTATTTTTTAGCAGCTGCTTTTTAAACTGGAGCAAGGTTTCCGTGACAATTTTGTGTTGTAACCAGTTTGTACTTTTGGTGTTTCCACAATCCTGTATTATACTTTGCCATTTATTCAAGATGTTATTTTGATAGAATTTCTTTTTATTTTGGTAAAAACTGATCTGTAGGTATTTATTGGATTGTTTTATTTTAATTATGTGGAGTGGGGATATGACATTAGTAGTTTGTGGGGTTTAGAGGGAATATTGTGATTTTATCTAAATCAAGTTTATAGTCAGATAGTTCTGAGAACTTATCAATGGCATTCAGTAGTTTAGTAATGTTTGAGCTTAAGTAAGTAAAGTATAAGTTACGATCATCATCAAATGCTGTCAAATATACTTTACTATTAAAGAGTATTCGAGGATTATGATACGTATGTTGTTTAATGAGAAGAAAAAAGGGGTTCTAAATATAGAGTAAAAAAGGACGGGGATAATGGACAGCCTTGTCTTGTACCATTTTTGATAATAATTCTATGTGAAAATTTCTTGTTTATATGTAAGGCTGTATAAGATTTGTCATAGAGTGTTTTAATAATCTGAATAAAGCTGGGTGGAAAAGCAAAGTAAGGTAGAACTGATAATAAGAAATTTAAATTAAGTCTGTCAAATGCCTTATATACATCCACTACAAGTGCGAAAATTGGAATTTTCTTATGTTGTTCGAATGTTATTAAGGTATCCAGAGTAAGGATGTTGTCACAGGTTTGTTTCTAGGGGTAAATCCAGTTTGTTTAGGTGAAATGATGTGCACTATTACCCGCTTGAGTCTACTAGCCAGGATGGATATAAAGGTTTTTACATCCAAATTTATTAAGGAGATCTATAACTCTTTGGTTCCCTGGGGTTTGCATTTTCCTTCAGGATAAATATAGTTTTCAAGGCATTAAAGTGAACATCCTTAATATTGTTATTTATAATATAGTTAAATAATTACAATAGAATTTTTGCAATTAATGGAGTAAAAAGTTTGTAAAATTCTGACGTAAAGCCATCCAGCCCTGGAGCTTTAATTTCCTGGGGTCTGTATTAGAACATTGAAGTTTCAAAACTTCGAATGTTCTAATATCGACCCCATATTCAGTGAAAGCTGAAAATATCAAAGCAACAGAAAAACAATTTTTTTTCCTAGGGAAAGAATTTGGTTGTCCATTTCTGTTGCTTCAGTATTTTCAGAGCTGTGGTGGAAAGTTACGGGTCGGGTTCAGGTAAGTGTGCGATTGAGTGCGGGTTAGGTTAGTTAGGGTTAGGGTGCGGGTTAGGTATGTGTGTGATTGTGTGGACATGAGGGTTAGGGCAGGTTAGGTGAGATAGGGTTAGGGCACGGGTCAGGTAAGTGTGCGATTGTGTAACCGTGAGGGTTAGGGTGGGGGTAGATGAGTTAGGGTTAGGGCGCAGGTGAGGTGAGTGTGCAATAGTGACGGACCTTAGGGTTAGGGTTTGGGTTAAGGTAAGTGGATAGTTAGTGGTGTGTGTATAGTTTAGTGTAGGGTTAGGTGTAAGATTTTAGGTGTATGTGTGTGGATTGCTGTTTGTTTGGTGTGCTTGTGTTGTGTGTATGTGTTTTGGAACATCAATTTTTTTCCCTAAAATAAAAAATTTGCTGTTCTGTATGTTCGATGTTTTCAGCTTTTGCTGAATAGGGGTCGATATTAGAACATTCAAAGTTTTGAAATTTCGATGTTCTAATATAGACCCATTTCCTGCTGGGAGATAGGAGATGACAGTATTTTCAGATGATTTGAGTCCAGTTTAGGAAATGATAAACTCTGAAGAAACATTTTTTTATCTTGTTCCGAGGTAAGCAACATTTGTTCCCCATATAACTGTGTATATATTTTTTCAAATAGGTTTGAAATATCATTGTTATTGTAGTATATCTTATCTAGGTAATATATTTCAGATATCATAGGTGTGGATTTTTGTAGGGATACTAATCTAGCTAAGGTTTTAGTTGGTATCTGTGATTCCTCAGCATATTTGGCCAGACTTACTGATTCGTAGAAAGACATGCTTTTGACATTCAGTAAAAATAAATCTTTTTGGGCCATTAGTAATTTTTCCTCAGTTTTTCTACTAAAACATTCCTGTAATTCTAATTCCCATTTGTGAATGCTTTTCTTTATTAGTGTTTCTTCTTTCCTCTGGAGCCTTTTATAGTAAGCTGCTTTACTAATAAGGAATCCTCTTATTTGAGATTTAGTTGCAGCCCATTCAATGTCCAATGGGTGCTGGGAGGTAGAGTTTTTATCTAGTAACTCTTTTAGGAGTATGTTGATCCCTTGTACAATATCTTTTTTCTTATGGAGGTTGGGATTGAGAGACCATTTGTAACCTCTTCCTTTTAAATTCTGACTATTGGCCCAGTTTATTATTAATGTAATTTTTGAATGATCAGAGAAGAATCTAGTATTAATGTAGCATTTTATACCCATGTTCAAAAATGTGTCCAAAATTTAAAAAAAAACTTGATTCTAGACCACATTTTATGGCATTGCAAGTAGAAGGTCAATTTTCCTTTTGTGGGGTTTTTATCCTTATAATGAAAAGGGTCAAAAAGTTTAAAATTCTGTTTGAGCTCCTCAAGTGCAATAGTAGCTTGTTTATTATAGGGTTTATTGGGGTTTGATTTATCTAAAGTGGGGTTTTGCTATGCATTCCAGCCTTCTACTATGATTATGAAGTGGTTTTTAAAAGTGGACAAAGTTTTATAAAGGAATATAAAGAATTGCTGTTGGTTAATACAGGGAGCATATATGTTTAGAATTAAAACTGGTTTATTTATAGAAGGGTTCCTGCATGATATGTAGCACCATCTGCCATCTTCATCTGTATCATACCTTAGGATGTTATCTTGAAATAATTTTTAATTATTATAGCCACCCTGCACTGCTGGTTCTTCTCCCAGATGTTATAAATTTGTTTAATCCATCTTTTCTCCCCAATCTTCTCCCATTGCTCATTTGTCAGGTGTGATTCTTGAATTAAGATTATGTTTGCTTTTGTCTGAAAAGAGAGATGTAAGAACAACTTCCTTTTTATCTTTTCATTGTATCCCCTTTATATTCCAGGATTCAATCTCCCACATTTTTCCTGCTTTGTATATTAACCCTAGTTGGTAATGAAATGTAGAATTAACTTTATTATAAATATGGATCTTATTATGAATTTTTGTTGTATGACACGTGATCCTTCTGGGCCTCCTCCTATACCTAACCATTAACCTCTTGAGCTAAGAATGAAGGAGAAAGTGGCACCAGGTAAATTTAACTAATCTAAGATGCTTAAGATTTGTAAAATGAGAGTCTCCTAAGTTAAATATTACAGTGCTGATGAGTTTCCCCTTAGTAAAAAGAAACATTACATAGAAAAAGCCTAACCTACTAGTCCCTATTTTTAGCAACTACTTACTTTCCCCAGTCTCCTTCAATAAGGTAACAACTACCCAGATCTGAAAAAAAATACGAGAGTAGCAAAGTGTAGTAAAAATGCTTGAATAAAGGTATAACACTCTTTTATGTTATCCCTGAGATATAAGCTTTGGTTATAGTGTAGGACACTTAACAGTAAGATATAAATACTGCACAATACTACACTTATTACTCAAAAAATAATAAGAAGGAAGCTACTACAAAAATATCAGCATTTACACAAATAAATGTATGAAGTAGAGAGATGCTGGAACCAAGAACCCTAGAATATAAATATAAGTATGAGTAAAGAGACTTGTAGGCTGGAGAATAAAATAATTGAAATTTATTCCAAAACACAAAGTTAGGTAAGCGCTTATGAGGCAATCCTCTTCATCAGACCTTAATACACAAATAAATTAGCACACAAGGTTTAAATAAAACCAACAACCAATAAAAATTCTTTAAAAATCAGTGAAGCAACCCTCTTTTTTTCCAAGAGAGGTTTTAAGGACACAGCACTGTTAAGGCCAGGTGATAAGTATGCCTTAAAGTCCACTATCCACCTTAATTCAGCATGTTCAGTTTCATTGTTAATGTCACCTTCTCTAAAACTCGCATTCATTTTCTGCAAAACCAAAAATTTAAAATTGTGCTGGCCTCCACAATCTAAAACATGCTTGGCTAGTGCATTAGTAAGCTTGCTGCTCCTAATATCATTAAGATGTTCCACTACCCTTTACTTTAAAGTTCTATTGGTTTTACCAATGTAGACTGCACTACAGAGATTACACTTAGCAAAATACACAATGTTTTTAGTAGAGCAATCTGCATAAAATAAAAACTCTACAGGCTTCTGATGCACAGGGTGTAAAATCATGCAAGTAGACCAAATACTATTACAAATTCTACAATTTCTAAAAGACAAAAGTTCCTGTCACATATTTTCTTCTGTTTTTAACAAAGTTTCTTTTTCAAATTCTTGCCATTTTTGAAACTAAAACTGGGTATAGAACCAACAACACGACTGATTTCAGGGTCAGTAAGGAAAATGGGCCAGTTCTTTTTAATGATGTCACATGTCTTGTTGACATCATTAGAAAAAGTAAGACATAGTCTATTCACAGATGTTGAGGAGATCTGCCTTTCTGGGAGTGAATTCACTAGATGCTCATCTCAATAGTAGGGTTTGGTTTTGTAACTTTCATATGAATCTACTTCCGCTATCGCTCTGTCAATATCAGACTTCGTATATCCTCTCTCAACAAACTGTAGTGAGACGACTCATGGCTTCCATTAATTCTTCCCTGTCTGTATGTAATCTCTTGCAGCGTAAGACTTGGTTCTTAACTACATTCTTAGTAATGTGTCTAGGATGCATACTGGAGCGGTGGAGAATGTTGTTCTTCCTACAATCCTTCCTATGTATTCTGGTCGAGATATTACCAAACATATTTTTACTCACAGTTACATCCAGAAAGCTAATTTCACCTTTGGAGTGACTAAGGGAGAAGGATAGGTACCCAGTTGTGTTATCAAGGAACCTAACATATGTATCTAATTGTGTCTCATCACCATGCCAAGCAAAGAAGATATCATCCACAAAATGTTTATAAAACATAATGTGCTGGTTGTACATGTCGGAGGTAAAAAACATTTCTTTCTCCCATTGGGCCAAAACAATACTGGCATATGTGTTGGCACATGCCATGCCCATAGCAACTCCCACTTTCTGAAGAAAAAACTCTCAAACAAAAAGCATTGTTCTCTAGAATCAAGTCTAGAAGGGCACATATCATATTGGTTTTGGTATTGCTGAAGTTGCTCTCCTTGGTAAGAAACTGCCTGACATTCTCAATCCCTTCATCGTTGGGAATAACTATGAACAAAGAGTTCATGTCCACTGTAACAAAGATAACATCAGTTAAACCTACAGCTTGTTGAGTTTCAGCCCAGTCATAAAGATGTTCTAAGAACTGTTTGCTGTCACAGAGGACAGTAGTTACCTTATTCAACACAAATCTTAGCTGTTTTTCTACATATATAGACATTGGCTCTGTGAGCCAACCTCTTCCTGATACAATAGGTCAAAGTGGGGGATTTTGTGGATCTTAATGCACTTTTGAAAGACCATATATCGTTGGTATAGTCAGATGTTCTACACTAAAATAGTTGAAAATATTCTAGTCTATTTGGTTAGTCATGAGCAAATCATATAAATAGAAATTCAGTCTGTTGATAATACCATTAACCTGAAATTTCTGTAATATGATGTACACTTTTTCATCATGAAGCATGCTAAACGTCCTATCCATATAATTTTCATTATCAAACACAACAATTCCACCCCCCTTGTCTGCAGGTCTAATAACTAAAAATTCTGTATTAATTAGTGTTCGTAGAGCCTCATTCTCTTTAATAGTCAAATTGTAAAAACTATTACTAGATTTCAAAGTAGCCATTTTCCTAAGGTCATCTTCACACATTTTTACAAAGGCATTCATAGCAGGGGAATTATTAGGAACAAAGCAACTTGGTTCCTTAAAAATGCATCTGTTAACATTATTCCCATTATTATCATCATAGATAACTTTTAACATTGTATTCCTGGCAAACAAATAAATGTCTAGGATGGTATCAACTAAATTCATGCCACAAGCTGGTATGAAGGATAATCCTTTATTCAGGACTGAGAGTTCCTCTTTGGTGAGAGCAACAGAAGCTAGGTTAAAGACCAAGTCATTTATCTGCGAGCCCATGTGTTCGGGCCTCTGCTCTGAGATGTAGGGTTGGATTATATCCTTCCCCATCTCCTGCAACTTCTGGACCTGCTCTTGCATACATCCTGCCTTATAGGCAGAGCCTTGTCTAAAAAAAAACGTTGACTTACGCAGACATTCAGCATTCTTTTTGTCTTTTGACCCTATGTTTACTGAATTACTGTTGTTGAAAGGAAACGTTTTTGGTTTAACTACAGGTTCATTAGCAGTTTGTTTAGGTGTAATTATTTCAAAAATAAAATCATTAGCTGAGTTCTGAGCACTTTGCACATTAACAGCATTTTGAGCAGTAAAGTCATTGTCAGTGTCATTTGAAAATATTTCTGCAGCATTACTGTCACAAGTGCTATTTTTGTTTAAACTATTGTTAAGAGAAACGACTGCATTGTTAAAAGCAGAAGGTGAAGGCATACACTGTTCAGAAGTGAGAATATCAACTTCAGTACCTGTCTCTACAAAACCAGGTACTAATGGCATTTCAGTAGACTTAGTTGAACAGACATTATGTTTAAAAAGATCAATGTTAACTTTACCTTCTTGTTGACGATTATTAATAGCAACTACATCAGATGTATTTCCTGCTCCACACACTTCATTGTTAGCTGGAGGGTGGAACAAACTTCTGCTGTATGTCAATCAGAATAGCAACAGTGCCATCGTCAGTGTAAATCTAGAAAATTGGATGGGTAGCCTCAAATTCTCCACACGTCTATCATGTACTGCCCTTCTTGAGGCTGGAGAGAACTTTTAAATATGGTTTATTGGCTAGGCTTGTAGTGTTCTGTAGACTGATTGCCTAGCAATAACCTATGAACCTTTGAATCTAAGGCACCTATACCTAGTTCTAGTATTTGCCTCATTTGTAATATACATTGCTACCTCTGTTTCTCTCACGTGGTTCAGCTGACCTTTCCCATTTCCTAATCAGGTTCTGACTAATCCCTTATTACAAAACAAACCTAAGGCTTCTGTGAATTCTTGGAAAAAGCACAGAACATGAATAAATATAGTATCTATTTGATTCGCTATAAGGTTGCAATTGTCTGTAAAACATAAAGCATTTCCTTCCACATCCTATATTTAACAGGGTGTAAAATGTCAGTCTTAGCCTTGATCCTAATTCTTCCATCCCTAACAGATACAGACCTGGAGAAAAGGGACACCCTTGATGGTACCTCACTCCATCTTGCACGATACCACACCGTATTCAATCAACCAATAAATCAAACATGAGGAGGTTATACATAAGGCACAGCCATTCACTGAAGGTGTCCACCCAATGTATGATCTTAGATATGAATCTCCAATCCACCATATCAAATGCTTTCTGAATATCAAAAAATACTAACTCCTCTATATTGGTGCTTCTCTAACTAACTTGGATAAAGTCTTCTAACACTTACAAATTATTTATAGTTTGTCTTCCCTTTATAAAGCCTCTTTGATATTGCTGCACTGATTTGGGTAATGCCTTGTACAATCAGGAGACTAACATTTTTTGCTAGAATTTAAATGCTTACCTTCAAAAGTGAAATATGTCTGGAATCTCCTGACTTGTCCCTATTTCTGAATTTCGTAGGAATCAGTATTATGTGTGCAATTTATAATGTATAATTCTACTAAACCCATTGTTGAGGCCACCCATTTATAAGATTCTAAAGGAAAACCATCTGAGACAGGAGTTCTTCCTCTTTTGGCTTTGCATGTCTGTCTATACGTCATTGTTGGCAATAAAACTATTATGCTGGTTTTGTCCCCTTTTTCCAAACTGTTCATTTCTATCCCACACATGAATCGCTTCTAATGTCTTGCTGCCTTGTAGGAACTCATTCCATGGGTAAATGTAACATTTCTGGCTACCATGTGTTTACCTCCAAACTTTCATCCAATTTTCTTTATGCATTTTTCTTAGTAAAAGCTGCCTAACTTTGTTGCCTTATCCCTGCCCTACATGCAGTAAAGTATTATCAATAGTTATGTTAAGATCTCCATCTAATATTTGCAAATATTGGTCCGAAGCAGTTCCCCCAACATATAGAAAAGAGAGGAAGAAATCTGAATCATTCCTGTTGGGGTCCTTTGCTTTCCATTTTATCCATCTTCTTTGTACACTAGAGTTGACCTCTTTATTGTGTAATCTAATCTTCCTGCTAAATAGTTTAGCCAGCCTTCTTTTCCCTTCACTTGATTTATGGTCTACAAGTATAGCCATATAGTCCTTGTTTATTAATTATGTGCATCTCTGACCTTTGACTTTGTCTCTTGAAGCAAAACTATTTGACTTTTATCACTTTTTTATTTCTGAAAGCGTGTTTTCTGCTTTATTGGTGTTTGTCTCCTCTTATATTTCAAGGTACATACTTGCATACCAATTTCTTACCTACACCTGAAGTGCAAGGTGTGCTCTCTGTCTCCTCTTATATTTCAAGATACATACTTGCATACCAATTTCTTACGTACACCTGAAGTGCAAGGTGTGCTCTCTCCTTCTACCTGCATATGCTACTTGTTACTTAGGCTCAGAAACCTCCCATCCAACTTGTTGAATCTATTCAAAATCCTGCTGTATGAGCTACGCCACTTCTCCTTTGGGTAAACTGAGAAATATTTGCCTGTGTGCAGATGGCAGTTATTTTTTCAACATCTTTATTAACATCAAACATAAGATTGTTAACATGAAAACACATTCAATTATGAAAGAGAAATCAAACCATTACAATGTTTTCCTTTGTATACATCATACAAATATGATTGTTGTGTTAACAATTATGCAATTTAACAGCTTCTCTGATGGCACAGAGGGATAAAGCCCTGAGCATGGGACAGCTGACCCAGGTTCAAATAGTGGCTTGGGCGACTAACGAAGTGGCAGGGAAGGGATGGGTGGGCCCATCTAAGATGAGAGGGCACTTGTTGAGCATGGTCTAAATATGGGAATTGCCCTCAGACATAATAAACAGGAATAGGAGTGGCAGGGAAAGGGAGGGGGTAGATCATAAATTTCCCCCAGATGGAAGCACAGACAAACAAAACCCCCAAGATAACCTCAGGATTCATGACTGGCTCCAGTGATAACAGAGTAAGTTCAGGGAGGTAGAGTATAGTGGGTAGACATGGAGTGGACATTGGGTACTGGGGGCTGGACCAGTAAACACAAGTTCTGAGGGGAATTTCTTAGATTGATCAAAATCTGCTTTCCCTGATGCATTACTCCTGCTGGACATTACTCTGTATGGGTTTGCTATCAAAATTATTACTGACAAAAAAAAAAATGTTCAGTTCAGTGACACACAACACCGAAAACAGAAAACTGACTAGGTCAGTATGTCGACCATCATGCGATTATTAAAATTCGGCATTATTTGACATACCGTTTCCCATGTAGCTTTCACAACAGTAGCTTATATTATGGTTGTCCACAATAACAACATACTGCACAACACTGCATCCCCTATGGGGGTCTGTGCCCCCCACCCCCTGCAAATTATATATTCTTACTCTGAGATTGCACTACAGTGGGGAAAGGGTAAATTTCCAAATCCGCACTGTACCCTGACCTCCAGTACCTTGAATTGCTCACTGATATACATAACTCCAAGTGTACCAGGACGTGCAGCTACACTTTCACCACTCATTCTCAGTTTGTAAGCACCTACATAAATAAAACAAAGCCAACATACTACCCTTTCATGTGTAAATATACCGTATGTACCCTATTGGAAAGATATACTGCATACTTACAGAAATGATTTACATTGCCAGGGTGCCTGTGCATTCAGTGGGCAAACAAAGTTAGACTGGATGATGTTTTGGACTCTACCAGCAGTAGGATATGAAGTCATTACTTCAAATAAAACTATTCTAAGGTAAACATGCCAACAACATTAAATCAAAATCATATCTCCAAATAGCATATATCACTCAATGTTTTAAACTGAGAAATTTTTACCATTCAAAGTCTTACTATCGACATTATGACTTTCTGCAGCCCAACCCGTGGTAATGTCATGATCGCTATTAGGTTTATAGGTAGGTACTAGGCTATCTGCCCGAAGGCATTTATAAGCCTAGCTGGAATGTGTTGGCTTTTGCCATCCCCTTAGATTAGTTCCCTGTGTCTCTGTCCATCAGAGCCATTGAAGTGATCCCTGGGGTAAACTTTCTGTTTCCCATCCACTCGTCAAGGTTTCTCTTGAAGATAGTTAGCGAGGAACTCTGCCTAATGTAGATTGGAATCTTGTTCCAGAGCATGGGAAGTCTCTGGGACAGAAATCTATCCCTTCAGCACGTCCTATTTATTGTTGTGGTGAGGTATAGATCCCTGGACCGTGTGGCTCGAGGGGATATGGTTTTCTTTAGGTGGAACATGTCCATCAATTCTGAGTTGGACATGGCCTTGTATGTCAGGCAGAGATCACCTCTGAGTAGGTGGTATGCAACCGAGTACAGCTGGAGTTTCTTCAGTCGAGCTGCATAGGGCATCTGCTTGAGGCCAGTGATCCTCTTGGTGAGGTACTTCTGTGGTATTTCCAGTTGTTGCAGGTGTCTTGTAAGGTACTTCCCAAATGGGGCATTGTACTCTATGATGGGTCTGATGAGTGATGCGTAGAGGGGCCCAATGACCTCTTTTGATCTGGATATAAACCTTTTTATGATTAGGTGGGCCACATAGAAGGATTTTCTAACCACTTTGGCAATGTGATTATCAAAGGAGAGGTTACTATCTACTTGGGTCTCCATATCCCTTATTACATCTTCTGTATTTAAGGGGCTACCACCTATGTGATAGTTTGTGGGTACTTTGTTTTTTCCAAGGGGGATGACTATGCACTTTTTGGCATTTAGCTTGAGGCCATGGTTTTGAAACCAGGTATCTGTCTCAGTGACACCCTTTTGCAGGATGTCTGTGTCAGCCGGAGAGTCAATTATAGCCCCTAGTTTGCAGTCATCTGTGAACTTGGTCAGCCATAGTCCTCCTGTGCTTGCTTGTACCTCTGAGATGCATATGCCAAACAGGAGGGGTCCTAGGACTGAGCTCTGGGGAACACCACTTGTAACCAGTTTAGAGACAGGCCTAGCTCCCACAACTCTTACTATGTGGGTTCTGTCCATGAGCCAGTTGGCAACCCATGTCGTGACGTTGGGGTTTATGTTCAGGCTGGTGAGCTTGTCTATAATACCTGAGTGGGGAATGGTGTCGAAGGCCTTTGTGAGGTCTAGGTAGGCTGTGTGGACCACCTTTCCCTCGTCTTTGCCTTGGTAACTGTCTGAAAGAAGTCCATCAGGTTTAGGAGGCATGATCTTCCCTTAACAAAGCAGAACTGGGTAGGGTCCAGTGTTTGGAGGTTCCCAATGTCTCTGTTAATGAGATCCATGATGATGCGCTCCATAGCTTTGCAGAACAAGCTAGTCAGGCTTATAGGGCGATAGTTCCCGGGGTCCATTCTGGCTCCACCTTTGTGGAGTGGAATAACCGTTGCAGTTTGCCACTCTGTGGGCACATAGCCTGTGGAGAGGCTGAGTTCAAATAGTGTGTTTAGGTGATGGGTTATTTCATCTTTGAGTTCTTGTAGGATGCAGCCTGGGACACCGTCCGGTCCCATTGATGCTGTGTTTTTGGCTTTGGAGAGGGCTGTTTTAACCTGAGTGTCTGTGATTTCAGGGGCAGTACATTCTTCTGGTATAGTTATGGGCCCTTTTGGGGTGAGAGGGGGAGGTGAAGTTTGCACTGAACCTGTCTGCCAGGATGTTGGCTATATTGGTCGGTTCAGTGTATTTTGTGCCATTCTGCACTAACTCTGAGCAGATCTGAGAATTGCCACTTAGATTCTTGACATAGCTAAAGAATGCCTTGTGATTATCTTTAGAGTCCATGGCAATTTTTCTTTCGAAGCTAGCCTTGGATGATTTTATGAGGGAACATAGTTTCTTGCTGATACTGATCAGGGATGTCTTCCCTTCTTGGGATTTTATTCTTTTCTGTACTAGTTTCCTCCTTCTATTGTATAGCTTGTTTATGGCAGGGGTCCACCAGACTGGTTTCCTTTTCCTGGAGGAGTGAGTCTTGATTTTGTTTGGGATAGCATGATCCATGCATTCTTGTAGGTGCCCGTAGAGTGCATTAGTAAAGGATTTTGCAGCTTGAACAGTGTTATCCTTTAGCATGGGGGCTTTGAAACGCCCCACCTCGGTCTTAAGTAACGTGAAGTTTGCTTTTGAAAAGTTTTTCACTGTGGTTTCTTTGACCGGGGGTGGTGACGGAATGTGGATATCCAGAGTGATTAGTTTATGGTGAGATCTAACTAATGAGGGGTTGACGTCCGGTGTGGAACACCAGTCGCCCATGTTGGTGATGACCAGGTGCAATATGTTGTCACCTCTGGTGGGGGTGTTGACCAGTTGATCCAGGGTGTTTGAGTTTATAAATTCTAGGAAATGTTGGGCAAGGGAGTTTGTATTTGAGTACTTCTCCCAGTTAATATTTGGGTAATTGAAATCACCCAATATCAGGGTGTTTGGTAGGACCTTTATGTTTCCCAATGTTTCCAGAAATGTGGAGTGGGGGTCCTGGGACATGGTGGGTGATATGTAGCAAGCTATAATTTGAATAGCAGTTTTGCCCGTTGTTAGTTGCATGTGGATGATCTCTGAAGCATCATGCTGTGCCACTAACCTGGAGGTGTGGGTATCCTTGATGAATATGGATACCCCCCTGCCTTTTGTATTTCGGTCCGGGTTTTGTGGCCGAAATGTATGATACGAGTTGTAGCCTGGTAGTGCTGGGGTGCTCTCTGGACCCTTAAACCAATTTTCTGTTATTGCACATATATTGATTTTATCCATACTGCGGAGTGCCTCGAGTGCGTGCATTTTGAGGTTTAAACTTCTGGTATTGAGTAGCATTACCCTCAGTTTTTTGTTACTTATGCTATTTACGGTGGTGGGGTTATCTTTTGAGCCTTGCCTAAAAAAGGCATTATGGGGGTGGCAATAGCCTTGGCCAGTATTCGAAAGCCTAAGGGTGACAGGTGCAAGCCATCTCTAGTGAAGCAGTGTGGCTTGTCGTGCATGTCATCCCAGGCTGGCAGACACTGCATCCCCTTTGAATGACACCAGAGCTTAGCCAATTGTTGAAACTGATAATCTTTTCTCTGTACCATGGTATCATTCTTGGTGAGGGCAGGATGCTACTCGGGGTCAAGGTCGTACCTGCTTTTGCTATGTGATCAGAGAGCTCCTCCATGTCTCTTTTCATGTAGTCCGGGGAGGTACGGCTCAGGTCATTCACACCAACATGGACAATGACAGAGCTGTATTTTTACTTGTTCTGAAGTGACCTGAGTGCTTGTGTTATGTGGCAGATCCTGGCACCTGACAGGCAGCTAACAGTAACCTTCTTCTTGTTCAGCCTAGTAAGTGGGACGTCAGTGTGCCTGACTATAGTGTCACCTATTACTAGTGTGTTGGGTATGTTATTTTGCCTTAAGAGCTGTGATTGCATGGCACACTGGTTTTGTGAAGTATGTGTTTCATGGTTTGTATTGGGGGGGGGTGGAGGCTGCTTGGATGTCTGCTTTGGAGTTCTCTGTTGCTTTTGCAGATTTTTATTTAGAGCTTCCAAGTATGTTTTTGAGTATTTATGTGTGTTTTTTGCCAGTGCTGGTTTCATAGGTCTATGTGAGACTGGTGGTTTGATGCAAGTAATTCCCTTCTCCTCTTGACTGCCTGGTCCAGTCTTGGGTTGAGAGAGCTTAGCCTCCAGTTTGGCTGTATAATTGCATCTCTCACATGTATTAGTGTTTGGTGGAAGGAGGAGAGGGTTGTCTGTGTCTTCTTCTTCTTCTTCTTCTTTCGGCTTTTTCCCGGCTAGGGGTCGCCACAGTGGATCACCTTGTCCGCACATTGAATGGCAGTGGAGTTTTACAGTGTCGAGTTGCCAGCCCGGCGCCCAACCTTCCACAGAAGGCACACTCACACGCACACCTAGGGCCAATTTAGAGTGTCCAACCCACCTGCAGCATGTCTTTGGGATGTGGGAGGAAACCGGAGCACCCGGAGGAAACCCACGCGACCACAGGGAGGACATGCAGACTCTGCACAGAAGGCACCCCAGCCGAGGATCGAACCGGAGAACCTCTTGCTGTGAGGCGGCAATGCTAACCACTGCACCACCGTGGCCGCCCTAGAGGGTTGTCTGTGTACATGAGGCAATTGTAACATTGCCTCAAAATGCCCAGATTCACCAGTTGGACTGGAGAGTACACCTGAAACTACCCTTTGGACATATCTGGATAGGTACAGTGAACTGTCTTACTGATTGGCTGGAATAGAGAGCCTTGTCCTTCTCTAGAGTATAGGGGGGTCTAGTGCTAAGGTTTATTAGCCCTTGCTATGAGTTTTGAGCAAGTGCCGGGATGAGAAGTAAATGGCTTGAGTGCTTAAGTTGAAAGTTTGTCTAGTTCCAAGGGAAAAATTGAAGAGTAGACTTTGTGGAGCCGGGAATAGTTATACCCTAGCTAACCGGTGCTGCCCGCGTGCAAAACCACGCAAATGCGGGTTTTATACTAGGGAAATAAAAGAGATAGAAATTAGCCCAAAATGGCCAATAAACTACTAATTTCTGGGCTGAAACCACTACTCCAGGGACAGATAGGCTGATCAAAGCTCCCTCTCTCACAGTGAACAGAGAAACTTCCTTCTATCCAAGTAAGGTATGGGCAAACACATAAACCTGTAACACAGCCCTGAATTCAGCACTAACCTGAAAACTGGACTATACTAGCTTAGAAAGGCAGGAAAGCAAGTATATGTTTTTTTTTTTTGTTTGTTTTTGTTTTTTACAGATAATAAAGCAGATACAATAAAAAAAACGTTAAATGCATAGAAATGACTATCACACTTGAGTATGTAGCCTACAACAGTTAAACAGGTAATTTAAACACAAAAACGACTTTGTTAAAGTGCAGGCAGTAAAATAAGTACAATATGTAGCTGAAACAAGCTTTTTAAATCACAGAAACTCTAGAAAATTGGCATTTTAGGCAGAATTAGCTAAAGGCAACAAGAAAATGCAGAAAAATGATACTTAATCAAGTCTCTCTTTTGTCTCTCTGCTGCTGTAGAACTCTGCAGGGCACCAGACAGGAGCTTGCTGAGCTGTATACTAGTGCAAAAACCTCGCAAATGCGGGTTTTATACCAGGGAAATGAAAGAGAGAGAAATTAGCCCAAAATGGCCAATAAACTACTAATTTCTGGGCTGAAACCACTCCTCCAGGTACAGACAAGCTGCTCAAAGCTCCCTCTCTCACAGTGAACAGAGAAACTTCCTTCTATCCAAGTAAGGTATGGGCAAACACAGAAACTTGTAATATGGCCCTGAATTCAGCACTAACCTGAAAACTGGACTATACTAGCTTAGAAAGTTGGGAAAACAAGTATACATATATATTTTTCAGAAAATAAAGCAGATACAATCAAAAAAAATTTGCACAGAAATGGCTATCACACTTGAGTGTGTAGCCTACAACAGTTAAACAGGTAATTTAAACATAAAAATGACTTTGTTAAAAGTACAGGCAGTAAAATAAGTACAATATGTAGCTGAAACAAGCTTTTTAAAACACAGAAACTCTAGAAAATCTGTGTTTTAGGCGGAATTACTATTATGATAGTAAATCCTCTGTATGTATTCTTCCAACAGATTCCATTTATTTCTATGTAGTTTACTCCTTACTTTTTCTTTAAATCTCAACTCCAGTTCTATTATCTCCTTTACAACATTCATCAGTTGTGTTACTGATGGTTTGCTTTAGATTTCCATTTCCTAGTATTTTTTATGGCAGCCAACAGCATTAAACTTAGTCAGACCTTATTCTGTCAAAGCACCTTCTATAGCCCAGGTCAGAAGACTCATTTCCATACTAACCATAAATTGCTTCTCCAACATTTTGTGACAAAGTACCGTGTAGTGAATTTCTAAAATCTCTCAACTTCTTACATTCTGTCCCCCCTCAAAAAAAAAAAAAAAACAAATGTTGCCAGGCACCTCTCTCTTTCCTATCACATCTCCAGCAATCTCTGTCTACCTGTGGAAATTTCTTCTGAAGTCTTCTTAGGGTATAAAAATACATTTATAAAAACTTCCATGCAAAAATCCAAACCATTCTAGATTCTGTTGTATACTTGGGACGTGCAAATATCTTCCCATTATTTCTTTGTACATTGCCTTTCCGTTCCCATTTTCCAGTCTTGTCAAACCTCTTCTGATTGGATCTTACAGTTATTATGCATTATTTTTTATGTCCTAATAATTTTCCCTTTTTCCTGCAGCTTCTGTTCTAGACTCAGCTATAAACTCAATCACAGCTGGTGTTTAATTTAACACTCCCCTGCCAGTTTCTCTATACATACACTCTGTTATCAATTCTCGTTAGGTAAGGCAGTCTCCAACCCATAGTCCGAACTTCTGCTTGACCTCATCTCACTCTATGACTTTTCCCTCTCTAGTTATTTGCTCCCAATACCTGGATTCCTTTAGTCATTTTCTCAAGTAAATTCCATTTCTCTTTCATCAGTCATCCTTATTGGTAAAATCCATTTTCTTGTTTTCTGCACTGACAGTTCTCAAAATATTTTCTGTTACTTTGTACATATAATATTCTGCATGGTTGTTACTGTTCTACTTAATTGTCTGCATTTAAAATCATATTCTCTCCTTATTTCAACATAATTTCTTTTCACTTTGGTTTGTCATCTTCTGCTTGTGTTAACTATATTATTGTAAGTGTGTAGTGCTAAAGAATCCCTTCAAACCTAGAAATTCCTAAACCACCTTGTTATGTGGGGGAGAAACAATGTATCCTATAACCCTTGCCCTCTTTCCTCCCAAATAAATTCCTACAATTCTTTACCAGTTATGGTCCACATCTTCCCCTCAGCTGATAAAACTATGCCTGAACTGTATACAATATTAAGGAGACTAGAAAAAATTGCACTAGTTGTATCTTACTATCCGTATCCCTCGTCAAGAGCTTCCAACTTCTCTCTTTTTATATCATCTTTTGTTTAACATCTTCCCACATATTCATACATGTCATAATAAAATCCTTTTTAATGCCCTAAATACTTCATCATATAATCTCTGCCTAAATATGGGTATTGCAAAACCAGTTTATATGTGAGAACACAATTTACTGCTGTTGTCTTTGGTTTATAGTAGTAAATGTGAAAAAAATAATTGAATTTGTCTCAAAATATTCCACAATACTGAAACCCAGATGGCAGTTATGGCAGTTAGAGCAGAGAAGTAAGACTATGAGATGTTAACAAGCTACTTCCTGTGGTACACAGTTTGATTCCCTTAGCGTCCATTTGACTACTGTGCAACCTTGAGCAAGTCAGTTGACCAGGTTCCTATTACGTTATCGAAATATAACATAATCGAACCATCAAAACTTCGAAATGGCTGCATTTTAAAGATCGCATTGTGGGATCACAGTACAGTAAGGATTGGAATATTTACCCTTTCCTCATTGTAGTTTGATCTCGGAGTTGGAATATATATTTAGCGGGGGGTGTGGGGGGGGCGCAGCCTCCCACAATACAAGCTTCGAAATGCTGCCATTTTGAAGTTTTGATGGTTTGATTACATTATTTTTTGATAACGTAATAACCCCAGTTGAGCAGCCAGTCCTTTGTGGTGATTGGGAATGAGGCTAGGCTCTCTGATGGTCCCCAGAACTGCATGCCTAATAAATACCTAAAATGAACAAGAGTCCTTTGGCTTAGTGTTGAGAACATGACAAAGTATTTGTTAGCCAGGCAGGTGTTGAAAAAAAACTGAGAACTATTATATTTCCAAACAGTAAGAATGCATCCAAACCAACTGTAATAAAAATGTAATGTTTGCAATTGCAGGCAGTACCTTTATGATGCAGAGTTTATCCTGATTCACTTTAGTCTCATATAATAGTGGCAGAGGTCATCTAATTCAGCAATTCAGCAGAAATGAGAAAAACATTTGGCAAAGAATCTTGCTACAGGTTTTATAGTATCATGCATAGCTTTTATGAAGGCTAGTTTGAGCCATGCATTACTCATTCCTACATCCTAATAGTACTCATGCTACGCATTCAGAATACCCTTGTCAGGGGTTATGGTATCGTCACACTAACAGAGAATTACTGCTTTGCAGCTTACATAAAATATACACAGACTATTCATAATACTGAGACGATGAAAAGGGTGGGGGGAATAAAAATCATTTAGAATATTACCCTTGACTACTTAATATTCTCTAATGTTTTTAAGCAGGCATGCCCTAACCATGTCTCATGCAAACAATCATTAAAAAAAAAAAACAAAACAAAAGAAAATACTGCTTAGTGAAAAATAATAGCTTTAGATTCCCCAATGATGCATCCACATGGTATTGTGCTGTAAGATAAATGTAGAACAACTGGTGTCTAATTGCAGTTTTTATGCTTGTATATTTGACTACCCTACAGCACAATACCATGTGTAAGAATGAGCTAGTGTGATCGACTAAAATGAGATTTTGTGCCATGTTGTTATCACTCTGCAAGGACGAATTAGTATGATACACTACAGTATGCCAATTACCACATTTTCTTAAATGAACAATTACTCACTAGAATTATGATCATAATACAGGTCTCAAGTGCCAAACAAAAATTTTGCATTTGATCCTGATACCTAGGTTCATAGGTGATTACTAGGCTAACGACCACAGGGAGCCTTTTTAAGCCGAACTATGCTTCCCAAATGTATCTGACAAGTTTTGGTACCCTAGGGTTACTTAAATGTATATATTCTGGCTTAAGCATGTTCTAGAGAAGAGGTAGTTTTTGAGACACCTACCTGTTTTTCCACCATGTCTTACTTATGTTGCAGAAGAGCTTTAGGTCTCTGGATTGGGTAATTCTGATGCTATTTGTTTTGTGGCTGTACAACAGATCCATCACAGCAGGATCAGAGGATGGCTTTGCAGGTCAGGCAGAGATCTCTCAGCAGTCTGTAAGAGACTGAGTACAGATATAGGGCTTTGAGGCAGTCCATGCGGAATATATTGTAATCTGCTCCAGTTGTGGAAAAGATCAAATATAACAGATCACAGTGGTTCAGACACATGTAGAAAAGCAGAAGACAATCTTGTGAAGTAGATTTGGGACAGACAGGAATAAGGTAAGAAGAAATGAGGACAGGTGGATGGATTATGTGAGAGAAAATCAGTGACAGTTGGCCATGACTGTCAATGAAGGCAGGTTTCCACTGTGTGATACCTTGAAACCTCTTGAGGTTATAAGAAGGCTGAAACATACATGTCCACAGCTAGTGGGGGTTGGCTTTTTTGGCCTGAATTTGTCCATAACAGACTTAAAAAGGGGGAAAAAGTCATTGACATTCAGAACTGCCACGTAACTGAAACACCTGATGTTCGTAAGGGATCATTTACATATATCCCATGTTGTCTTTAGTGCAAGAGGTTTCAAGGAATCACACAGTGGAAAGTCTAGCTTGTCTAGGTTTTTCTTTTAGTTTTTACTGACTGGTTCTTCTGTGTGACCTTGTTACTTATTGTTTTAGTTTCCCATGTAGAAAATGGGAAAAGGGGGTTGTAATTAATGTAATTAATGTAATTAATTAATTAATTAATTAATGACTGTCGTTTCCACGCTGTATTCTTTTTGTGAGGTGCCTCTGTAGATGCTTCTGTTGCTGCATATGCCTGTTCAGGTACATAATGAAGGGGACATTGTACTCAGTGACTAGTCTGATGAGGGCTGAGTACAGCAGAACAATGACATCCTTGGACTTAGATAAAATACCATTGCTTATAAGTTGCACTGCAAAGAATGATTTCCTTATTACCGAAACCATATAATGGTAAGACAGGCTACTGTCTGCATGCATTTCCAAATCCCAGTCCACTAGATCTAATCTTAGGGGTGTATTATTAATGTGGTAGTTTCCAGGGGTAACCATGTTCTATACTATTATGAATTTCTTGGCACTGTGTTTTAGACTGTGGCTCTGGAACAAATTATTGGTCTGTGTCAGGCCTTCTTGGAGGGTATTTATGTCTTTGGGGGATTCTATGACTTGTCCTAGTTTGCAATCATATGCAAACTTGGTCAGCCAGAGGCCCTAGATGTTGTCCTTGACTTCAGTGAAATAGATCCTAAAAGGAGCAGTCCCAACACCAAGCCTTGAGGAACTCTACTAGTGACTGGCCTTTTTGTAGCGGTAGGCTACCCTATCCTACCTTCTTGAGTCCTATCTTTGAAACATTTTTTAAGCTTGTCTGCAATGTCTGAGTGTGGTATTGTGTTGAATGCTTTGGTACACTCAAGGCAGGTGGTATGCATTGCTTTGCCTTCATCCATTGTTTCTCGAAGAATTCTGCCAGGTTGAGTAGGCATGACATGCTTTTGATGAAATCAAACTGAGTTGGATCCAGTGCCCAAAGGTTTCCTATGTCATTGTTTATCATTTCAATGATAATTATTTCCATGACTTTGTATATAAGACTAATCAGACTTATGGGTCTGTAGTTACCCAAGATCATAGATGGTCAGCCCTTCTGCAGAGTGATGACAGTTGCAGTCCTCCATTTACTTGGCAAGAAGCTTATCAGGAGGCTATGGTTAAATAGTGGTCCTGATAAGTCATTTTTCATACTATTAAGGAGGCATCCTTAGATCTTATCAAGGCCCATCGATGCACTGTTTTTGGCCATGGGAAATACACTGTGGTCCTGTTTTCCTAGTGATACTTGAAGGAGTTATGGTTGAAGATGTTTCATGAGGGGTGTCTCTGGGAGAGAGGGGGGACAAAATTTGAGCTAAATTTGTCAGCCATAGATTTGCTATGGCTCAGTATAGGTGGCTCAATTTACAATTAGTTCAGCACATTGTTGTGTATGTTATTTGAGGTTGTAGATACAGCAGAAAAATGTCTTTGGTCTGGGAGGCTATTTTTACCTGAAATTTGGCTTTGGTAGACTTGATTAGACCCCTCCCCATGAGTTGGTTATTTTAGATGGATACAATGTTGGGATTCCAGCAGGGTAGTTTGTTTTTGGAGTTTTACCTTTGTTTATTCTGTGTAGGTACAGCTGTTTCTGTGTTGTAAGTAGCATAATTGCACAGGGTTTCTGTGAAAGATTATGCAGTGGCAGCAGTGGTTTCATAGTCTGAGAGAGCTTGAAATTTTGCTAGGGTGCCACTTAAGTAGTAGGAAGTTTGCCTTAGAATAATTCAAGGATGTTAGCACATGTGATAATGTGAGATGGTGCCAGCTGTGCCAGAGAGAGTAGTGTGGTGCATGTGTAACATATGCCAGCATAGCTAGCTGGAGTTTTGTAAACAATTATATGTCATTTGAATATCAATCTGATTTGTACAGATGCTTGTGTTAAAATGTGTTTGTAAAGCTGCTTATGTTAAAAATTAATCAACAGTGGGTCCTGCTGGACAGAATAGAAATATACATGTATGTCAGACTGTAGTGTAACTGTTGAAATGTATATATTTTAACAGAGGACACTAGAAAGGAAGGGGTTAGGCCATAACGATTTTATATTATAGGTCTGAATGCAGCCAGAGATGCAATGTCTATGAGAAGCCTTTCTGTAGGAAGTGTAGAAGTGTTGGAATTGTTTTATAGCTTTCAGATGCTGTATTAAACATTTAGCTAATGTTCTTTGCATGTATTGTGACACATCTGTGTCAAATCCTGGCTCAGTATCTAGTGAGGGAGTAGCGTGGGAACCACAGAATCAGGTGGCCAGATGTGATGTCATTCTGTAGCCAACACTGAAATTGTATTTAGATACTAGTGACAGATGTGATAGAGGAACTCAGCACTTTGTTATTAGACCTCACAAGAGACACTCATCTAACTTCATCTTGCCTTGCTTTAACAAGTAAGTAGGGAACAGTAATTCTTCAGTCAGTTATGAAAACATATAAGATTAGTTAAATGTTGTTTTTTCTATATCTGTTTGAACTCGGGATTCAATAAAACTCAGTGCAAGAATAAGGCTATTCTTGCATGGAGTGGATCATATCCGTGCAGCACAGCAGTGCGCCTTGCATATTCATGAAGGCGCGCTGCTGTAACACCTACACAGACACGATCAGTTAATGACTTCAGGTGGTGTGTCACAGTAGTGCCCACACATGTAACATGCCCCCTGCACTCAGAAAGTGCCGTTATGGCACTGTCAAATGTAAACACCAGTTGTTTGTGGACATACCACACAACTGTTGAGATATTCACAGAATATCCAGAGTTTTGCTTCACATATCTGGCCATTGAAGGCCAAAGTAAAAGTATATAACTGCAGACATTTGAGTACCAGACATCATACATGTGAGAAAACTCATGCAATGCAAAATGAGTTATTCGATCAAAGTGTAAGGTTTGTAAGATAAAATTTTAATATTGTCCCTGGTATGTCCACAAACAACTGTTGTTTACATTTAACAGTGCCAAATAGCCAGGGAATTGTTATGGCTAGGCTTGTATAGGCCCTAGGGCCAATAGCCTAGTACTAACCTATGAACCTATGTTTGTGCCTTTGTCCCCCCATTACTTATGACTTTGTCCAGATGTCTTGCTGAAAGAGGTTGGAGGTATATGCACACCCCTAAAGTGAGCAAAATTTAAAATCCATTTTACCTTTTTTTTTTTTTTTTTTTTTATTATCATCCCAAGTAAAGTTCAAGTGTAGCTGAGCTGGTGTGCACATCATGCAGCTGTGCTTAGCATAGCTTAAATATCTGAAGGGGTTAAATAAAAATATACAGGTAAGAATATCAAGCTGAAATAGTGCAGTGGTTAGAGCTTCTGCTTTGCAGGTAGTCATTCACGATTCAAGCTCCAATGAAGTCTGTCCACCTTTACATGTAAAAGCAGTATTAAAAGTCTGATGTTTTATTAAATGAGGTAGTAAATAATATTTATCAATCAGTGTAGTGTAGCAGGTCCAAAACTGAAATGTAAGTCCAGAAAAGATATGAAATCCCCATATAAATACAAGTGCCCCATACCATATAGTCATGCAAGAATAAATGTAAATGAAAGCACATAGGGGGTGCCATGGAAGGTAAACATAACATTATAATATGTCAGTAATGATGAATGAATACCATACACCTGATAGTCTATAAAATGAAAGTTGGGCAATGTTAACTAGCACTCAGCTCTGCTTAGCTGGTGTAAGCATTGCTTAAATATAAATGCTAAACAATTCACAGCAGAAACTCCGGTTTCACCAATTAGCGCTGAAGTCACCAGCAACCACAATGGATAAAAAGATATATGTTTATTATATCCACATAACGCCAAAACGATACATGGACTGTAACGACAACAAAAATTAGAGAACTGACAATACACTGCGAAAAACGAAGTGACAAATACACAAAACAACGCCAAATAAATCCAACAGTTTAGCGCTTTCAACCAGCGTCTCTGGTCTTCATCAGAACTGTTGTAAATTAACTCACAGTAGGTTTAAATAAATTCTTTGGCGCCAAAAAAAATTTTTCCTTTAAAGATACAGTGTAAAAGCTATATATATATATTTTTATACGTATATATTTTTTACATATTTACATCTAAGTAATGCAGGCAGTTTATACTTGAACCTGTACACAACATTTATTTATATAACAATATGATTGGAACATCTACTACATCGTGGGTAACTACATGTATATATTCATTCATTTATTCAACATTAAAATCATAGACAGCACAATGTTTTAAATAGTTCATATAGTACATACTGTATATTACATACATTAACAGCGCTTAATAAGCTATTAAGTTGTGGCACTTATTTTGGTGTCGCGTGTATCCTTAAATAATCTTCAGCATATGCATAGTATCGCAGCGCTGAGTAGAATTTGTTAGCATACTATTTTCTGGATATCCTTTGTTTGTTTATTTATACATTAATTGGGCCAGTATAGGAGATGATTTTATGAGAAGACTTTGTGACAACTACTATTCATGTTTTGTCAATAATACTTGGCATATAAATAGTTTTTCACTCATGCTTTGTCAATAGCGTTTGGTTTGATTTACACATTATAGCATAGATATCAGAGTTTTGACAACTTGGATAGATCTAAAGATTTTTAAAGATGTTTAAACATTTTTATTTATTTACTTGGATAGTTTATGCATACAATGGAGGCAACTTGTAGATTCAGGGAGAATTGAACTGATTATTGATGTACGCATAGTTTTCTGTAACTAGCTTTTACACTGTATCTTTAAAGGAAAAAATTTTTTTGGTGCCAAAGAATTTATTTAAACCTACTGTGAGTTAATTTACAACAGTTCTGATGAAGACCAGGGATGCTGGTTGAAAGCGCTAAACTGTTGGATTTATTTGGCGTTGTTTTGTGTATTTGTCACTTCGTTTTTCGCAGTGTATTGTCAGTTCTCTAATTTTTGTTGTCGTTACAGTCCGTGTATCATTTTGGCGTTATGTGGATATAATAAACATATATCTTTTTATCCATTGTGGTTGCTGGTGACTTCAGCGCTAATTGGTGAAACCGGAGTTTCTGCTGTGAATCGGTATATACTTTTTCCATATTCAAATGCTAAACAATGAGTAGCCTAGCTAAGCAGATTTGCGAATTTGTTAAGCACTGCCAACCTTAGCTAAGCGGGTTTGCCCATTACTTAGCATAGCTCAGCATATTCAAAAATGGTCCAATGACAGCAAAGGGTGGGAAATCAGCCCTAAATAAACATTGCAGGTGTGAATACAGCCCATAATCAGTTGTAGCTCATCACTGCAGCACTATGGCTGGAGTTGGTGAGGGATCGCACTTTTGGACACAGCGCTGGGGCATTCAGAAGTCCAGGGTCATGGTTGGACTCCTAGTGAAAAACCATGAGGGGAGACTGCTGCAGGGCCAGTACCAGGGCTACCAATACAAAGTGGAGGCCTGGGACCATCTCTCATGGGATCTCACCACTGCCAATGGCATCCCTTGGACTGGTGAGCAGGTCTGGCACCATTTCACTGACTTCAAGCATAGAAAGAAGGAGATTTTGGTCCAGTGGGTCCAAGATGCATGGGCAGGAAATGTCCCAGATGTGTGTAAGTATCAGTATCAATGAGTGTTTGCCAAAGTCCAGCCTAAGTATGAGATGAATAGGTATGCATAAATGTTTCACTATCTCCTGTACAGCTGCAGATGACAGGGCCACAAACATGGATGCCCACACCAGCAGACTGCTAAGGCTGTGTTGCAAGGCTGGTGAGTACAAGTCTAGCTTGTAGTATTCAGGGAAAATAACAAGAAAGGAGTAGAATGTCACTTGTCAGTATTTAAAAATGTGTATTGTTTGTACTGGATAAATTGAGACATTAGGAGAGTAATAGTGATGTACAGGGTATATATATCAATAAAAGTGTCAGTACCTGTCAATAAAATTCAAAACCCCAGACGGTGGTGTTTACTTTGGTATGTGATGGTGTGAATCTAAATGTGTACAGGTTCTGCACAGCAACTATGGCTCTTAAAGCATTAAATAATTGAGGCTCATCTGACAAAGATTGTGGAGTTGTAAAACAGGAGATTAACTATATAAAAAGTTTCATGCACCAAGATCTGATACCTGAATAGTAATGTTGTATTAACCAGTATTTCCCAGACTGTAATATGTCAAAGTATGAATACACAGTATAAGAACTATCTGCCATGCATGAATGTCAGAATTACAAGGTCAGATTGTACAACCAAGAGAGTATTAGCAGAAAACAGTCAAACAAGTGACAGCAGTTCCTCAATAGCTCATTCTGATGAAACACAAACTTGTACTTCTTTGTACAAACAGGCATGGTTTGAATCCTGGGAGTGGTAGTAAGTTGTATGCATAATTTCACCCAGGAATATGTGAATATGTGTAGAAACAGTCAGGTAGTGTTAACAGAAATTTCCTCCACAGGTCTGCCAGGCAAGAAAAGGTATATATTAGCTGTAAGAAGGCTGTACTTATACACTGTGTACAACACCCACTGCCCAACACAAGGCTGCAAATGACAGCAAGATAAATATATACACCAAGTAGTCTCCTCCAATAAATGTCCCTCAGGTGTCATGCTGTCAAGGCTAGTGGTCACTGCTGCCAACACCCAGGGTGACTGATAGAAATCAAGGCAGAGTATGTAAGTACCCCCCCCTCCACACACACACACACACACACACACACACACACACACACACACACACACACACACAGTATGAGTGCACGCATGTAACCTTGACTATGTGAATATGGGTTGAAACTGGCAGGTAGTGTTAACAGACATTTTCTCCACAGGTCTGCCAGGTAAGGGAATGTTCGTATCAGCCTTAGAAAGGCATTATTAATACACTGTGTACAAACATACCACTGCCCAACCCAAGGCCTTAGGTAGATGTAAAGTGAGGTCATATCTGGACAGTAATGATTAGAGCAATGATCATTAAAGTTGTGAGCAACTGAAGCCTATACAGTTGTTAATTGACATCTCTCTCTCTCCCCCACCCTATCTGCACCAATAATATATACACATAAATCAACGGGTATGTTTTTCACCAAACCTACTTTTGGGACATGTGTCCTATTGTTCTACAAATATTTAATCATTTGCTTATTAATGTTCCCTGTTTAAATACAATCATTGGTGGCCTGTTGCTATCAATGTAACCTGCATGCTGTTATAATTTCCACTGTGGTTCCATATATGCATGTATTCTGTTTGCTATGCAACTGTTTCAAATGTGTTTTATGGGGTCAATTGGAACACCCATGCATGCTGTTATAACTAATCCTAGAATGTGTTGTTCATGACTAACCAACATATGTGGTAAAACCTCAATGCTATAGCACATCTGGGAAGGCCGATCCCAGTGGATCCACCTGTCCCGCCTCATCTGGCCGTGGCACCAGGCTCCAGCACATTTGGAACCCAACCTGGGACCTCCTTGTTCGCTGGTCCTGCACCACCTTTGGGTGCAACTGCCTCAGGAGATGGCCCCCCCCCCAGGAGTAGGCACGGGCAGGACACCATCACCCATAGTCAGGTCCAGGGTTTGGTGTATAGTGAGCTCTGAAAGGAGTTTGGAGATCAGCTACACCAGATTGAGGGCCATGTGGTGCATCTTGAGGATCAGCCTGCCCCTACTGCTCAGCCCCCAGCACAGCCACCTTTGGGGCCATGAAGGTGCAGTGGTGACTGCCCATGGGTGGGGATCTCAGTCCCACTGTATCCATTTAGGGGCTCATGGGCATCCGATTCCCAACCACCCTCCCCGTCCAAGGTGTTTATCCCCCACATGTCATATACCACCCCTGTCTGCTGTGTTGTCTGTCATGTATGTCTTCCTACCCAGCTTACCTCCCCAATTATACCTACTATCCTCTCACTTTAAAAAAAAAAAAAAGGGCAATCTGTTCTCCAAAGAAATTTACACCCCATACATAGCAGTCCATTCCGCACACATGTCCACTGGACACGTAATCCAGGCCAGTTGGCTTGACAACACATTACTGTTGTCCTCATCCCTCTCTCAGGGGTTTGAGTGTCCAGATTTACCTCCAAATTTTGTAGATGTGCACAGCTGCTGCTGTAGAAGAAATGGACAGCTATGGCCCTTCCCTACTCCATTCCTGCACATCCCTAGATATCTTTCATATTGTTTTTCCCTCTGCATTCCCCTTTTTTTCACCACTGCCCTATCACCCCTTTTTTTCTTTTCTTTTAAAGAAATTAACATGGGGGTAAGTGGGATTAAGTGGCAGTAAGCATCAGTAAGTGAGTTTGTGTGACACTAAGAGATGCCTACACAGTTTAACATCTTATGGCTAATCATGTGTTTGCATCACGTACCATTGCGCAAACCCATGTAAATCTACTTACAACTGCTTATAACTGCCTTAATCACCATGTCTCCGTCAGCCATTGTTCTGCCCAGCAACAAAATAATCAGCGCTGCCAAGTATCGAACCCAGGACCCTGTACATACTAGTAAGAGCAATGTACCACTACACCATCTAAGCTGTATCATATCATTCAGTACAAGTATTGCATAATTTCCTAACGTTTACCTTGTCTAACTCTAATGTGTTTTGGCATGTAACCACTGTAAATATTGTATCTCTAAATAACTGTATGAGTTAATAACAGCATGCTCAGCTGACTTGAACTACTTAATGAAGACCTACTCTCTGATTTTCGTTAACCCAAGAACTACTACTATTTGCCTAGGTATGTAACCTCTGTAAAAATTGCACTCATAAATCTTATTGCTTGCTTAGATATGTTAAATACTGTATATACTGAATTTTAATTTAATTTTAGTGACCTTGGAGATTTTCTCCCAGGACCTCCACTGAAAATGGACATGTATCCTGGACATGAAACACTTCCTGTTTCACCATACCCACATCATTCAACAGCTCTCTGTCTCTGTCATTCTCCTCATTCAACAGCTCATCAAAGTACTGCTTCCATCTGCTCTGCACACTCTCTTTGCTTGTGAGTATGTTTCCACCATTACCCTTTATCACCCTTATTTGCTGAACATCCTTCCCAGCAATGTGCCTCTGTCTAGCCAATTGGTACAGGTCCTATCCTCCATCTTTGGTGTCTAACCTTACATAAAACCCTTCAGATGCCCCATCCTTAGACTTTGCCACCACTCTCTTTGCCATGCACCCCACCTCCATATACTCCTGTCTACTTTCTTCATCTCTCTGACAATCCCACTTCTCCTTTGCCAACCTCTTTCTCCATATCCTCCCCTGTACTCCCTCATTCCACCACCAGGTCTCCTTGTCCTCCTTCCTCTGTCCAGATGGCACACCAAGCCCCATTCAACTCATCTCCCTTACTAGCTCAGATGTTGTTACCCAGATATTTGGTAGCTCTTCACTGCCACCTACTGCCTATAATAACTCTTCACTGAATCAACCTCGCAAACACCCTTTTACAGTATCCACCATTTGCTTCATGGTGCTCCCTCACACTCCTCCCCCTCTTCTTGATCACCAATGTCATCCCACAGACCAACATTCCATGCTGCCTAACCACACTTTCCACTGTCACCACTTTACAGTTTCCATTCCCTTCAAACAGGCCCACCTGCATAGAAGATAATCCACCTGTGTGCATCTCCCTCAACTCTTGTATGTCACCCTATGCCCCTTGGTCTTGTAAAACATGCATATTCACCACAGCCATGTCCAACCTTTTTTGAAAACTCCACCACCATCACACCTTCTGCATTTCTTGGCTTAACACCATACCTACCCATCACTTCTGCAGCCCCTCTGTCCCCTTCACCAACTTGCACATTGAAATCTGCTGCAATCACCAGTCTCTCACCCTTGAGTATACTCATCACCACTTCATCCAACCCCTCCAAAGTACTCATGTTTCACCCATCACACACACAACTAGTGGAGCATATGCACTAACAACTGTCATCATTACACCATCAATACCCAGCCACATAAATATCAGTCTACCCAACACTCTTATCACCTCCAAAAACACCCTTGGCATAATGTTCCTTCAGGTTAACCCCTACAGCATGTCCACCCCCATACACACCATGATAGATCTATTTGTACCCTACTCTGATAGATACAGCCATAGCCCCCTTCCATCTGGTCTCTGGTGCATACAATATATTCACTTTTCTTCTGTCCATCATATCAGTTAGCTCTGTCCCCATACCAGTCATACTTGTGACATTAAAAGGTCCTACCCTCACTACCACACTCCTAGCCTTTCCTCCTCTCTGTCTGCCATATCAGCGGTGGACATCCTCCAGGGTATGTCTGTGAATGCAAAGGCTACTGTACTATCAAATGATGTACATGTGTTACATCAATATGAAGAAAGTGTCACTAATCTTGGCTCACAGCCCACCATGTATTTGCAGTGTCCTCCAGATGTTCTGCCCTAACAGGTTGACAGAAAGGATTGGGAAGCAACAGTGTGCCATACCGACATAGAACAGAAATGTATAGTAAGTATTACCTGTGCATATGTATGTATGAGTAGGTGTACCTGGTTGCCTCATAACAACTGACATGGGATGCAAAACATCAAGTAGATAAGCTGTACATGTTGTACATGTGCATAATCTTAGTTTCTGTGCATCCAGCAGAGTTACACTTCTACAGCTACTAGTTGTGGCATTGCCCTGACACAGACATGGGTACTAGAATAAGCATGAGTATCACATTGAAATTGTAGAGGTGTCCAACTGTGTTATAACCTTGTGTCCATGGCTACTCCAAACAGATATATGACCACCCACATAGCTGTATGGCCTCAGCAATACCTTACTTGTAAAACCTGTCTCCACCAAAGTAGAGTAAACCCCTTTGCTGGACACAGCAATGCACAAAGCACATGATGGGATGCTATATTGGCCTGAATCAACTGGCCAACATGTCAACCTTTGTCTGAAAGAACATATTAGGTTATTAGGTGGCTTACTGTAAGGCTAACTATGAGTACAAATTGGACACATACAGTAAGGGCAATCACAAGGCCATCTTCACATATGGCTGCAGTCTCAGAGGCAACAACCCAACCCACCCTGTAATGGTGGTCAATCACAGCACATACACACACACCATAGCTACATCACAGTGGTCATCACATGGGCCTATTTGCAGGAGATGTCACATATCTGTAGCATACCTCATAACCTGTCATTGCAGGACATCTGGACAAAGACAGACAAAATGGGGGGACAAAGGCCAGAAACTAGGGTCATATTGTATAGATTAGTGGTATACAGTACATATAAATGGTGGACACACTTGTTAGAATGCCAGGTATTTGTGATATACAAAAATGAGAGTACAATAGACAATTTCAAAATACTGTCAACCTTTCATGTGATGCATAACCTGTACAATTCAATTGTAAAGCAAACAAATATTTAGGGGGACAATAATGACACATAACAATAGTACAACAACCTAGATGCATATGTGTGCACAGGCTGAAGCTACTACTGTGTTGAGGCAGCTTTTGATATAACTACAGCAGTACATCTTATTGGGTACACATCTGCCATCAATTACAGAGACTCTCTTATTAACAGAAGATAATGGTCAGCTGTCCTGCCAAGATTATCCTAACATATACCCAGTTGCCTGCTACAGCAACAGCCATGGTATGCATAGAGCTGATGAAGCTGCTAATGGTCCACATGTTTGAGATGTATCAGCCTGGAGAAGGGTACCAAAACATTTCCACAGCATTGCACATACCATGGAACACAGTGTGGACAGTCTTCAAAAGGTGGTAAAAATATGGGGCTACAGTGACATTGCGAATGATTGGACATCCCATCAAATTCTATGAGAATACAAAACCAAAACTGGCCAGGGAGGCTGCCAGGAGCCCTACAGCAACAGTGAAGGAGTAGCAGGAATCTTCGGCAAGTACTGGGTGTGTACTACATGTCACAACAATCTTCTGTGGACTCCATATGTCTTGCCTATAGGGTAGGGTTAGATGATGGCAGCAGTTCCTCACACCAAACAATATCCAGGCCTGGAGAAAGTCTGAAAACAATACATCAGGTCTCCAAAAAGCAAGTGGGAAAATGTGTTATGGTAATATGGGACCATGGTTGAACTCTTTGGCTACAATTCTGATAGGTTTATTTGGCACAATAACACCACTGCACATCACCACAACAACACCCCCCCACGGTGAAGCATGGTGATGGCATTGTCCTGTTTTGGGTTTGCTGTTCACAAGCTGGAACTGGGGCTATAGCCAAGTTGGAGGGGACTATAAACAGTTCCAAACACCAGTCCCTTGTGGCTCTAATCCTTCTGGTGTCTGCCACATAGCTGTGGATGGTGAGGACTTCTACCTTTCCACACAACAATGGCCCAAACCCTACATCCAAATCAACAAAAGGATGGCTTCACCAGAACACATGCAATGTTCTGCACTGGCCCAGAGCCCGCACCTATGTCCAATAGGATATATGCAGGGTGACCTGAAGAGGGCAGTGCACAGGAGATGCCCTTGAAATCTGACATAGTTGGAGGTGTTTTGCAAGGGAGAGTGTACAAACATTGGCAAGTCAAGATGTACCATGCTGATAGACACCTTACCAAGAGGACTGAATGCTGTGATTAAATGAAAAGGTGCTTTAACAGAGTATTACTTTAAGGGTGTGCACACTCATGTAACCAGCCTATTGTACCTATTTAATTTACCCTATATTACCCGTAACCGATGTGTATGTTCTTCAGTTGGATTGCACAGGTTATATGTCATATGAAATGATGGAAATGTTATGACCTGATTTCTGAGGTCTCGTGATATATCACAAAAACCTGGCATGTTAACAGGTGTCTGTACACTTACTATATCCACTGTAAGCTTGGGAAGTTGTTTGAGTAACCGGCTTTGTTTTAACATACATGTACTGCAGATTTTTCAGTCTTACCTCAAATTAGAACATTAATTAGTGGCACCAATCCACAGGTCAACCCAGTAATGCATCAGACAAACAAAGGAGTTATGAGGAACAGACCAAACGTATGAGCCACACATCTAGAGGTTCAACAAAACTCTGTATATTTGGGAGGCATGTTCTGTAGGAGTTGCCACAGTGCTATACAGGTGAACAGCAATAATTTAGATGGGTGCAGTGTGTGCTCGGTGAAGGGCCATAACCTACTTACACCATTCACGTATCCCAGAGCTGTATATTAGTAGTAACAGTAATTAGAAAGGGAAGGGCTGCATTGCATGATGCTCAGGGTCTGTCCAGAGAGTGTATGTTATTGTCTGACTGTGTGCTGTGAATGTCCCTAGTTGGCTAATGTGAGGTCGGTGTAATGCCTTTGATACCCTTCAGCTGTGTGTGTGTGCATGTGTGTGTGTGCGTGTGTGTGTGTGTGTGTGTGTGTGTGTGTGTGTGTGTGTGTGTGTGTGTGTGTGTGTGTGTGTACCAGCAAACCTTATAGTGCAGGTAGTAATTTATATATGCTGTTTTTCCTCCTCACAGGTGGACATGGTGGCCACAGTCCCTCCCTCTCTGATTCTGATGTCAGTATCTCTGCAGACTCTGAACATGATGATACTCATATTGAGGCACAGGTGGGGTTGTCAGGGGCTGAATCTGTGCCATCAGTTGGCATCCCACTATTGTCAACCCCATTCCCGCACACAGTCACAATGCCCACACATACTCTGTCACCAGTTGCCACAGATAATGGACAGTAGGTGGGTGGTGGCATGGAACAGGCTAGTGTGGTGACTATAGCAAGTGAGGGTGCAGGCATCAGCCATAGCCAGAGTGCTGGCAACGTCCCATACAGGCAGATGGGCAGGGGCGCTCAGAGGAGGATTGTAGCCTGTCATACGCCTGTTGCAAGTGCCACAGCAGCAGTTATCAGACGCATGTTTCAGGCCATCATGGAGGTACAGGCAAGTAATGAATGTAACACCAGACATATAAGCAGGGTTTTGGATGAGAATGTCCCTGGTGTCTGTGGTGACATTCGCAAACTCACTGCAGCTATCTGTGAACATACTGAGGTCATGGATAGATGGTGGGAGGAGACCTTGGCACTCCTTGACCAGAGAATATCTGTGCTTGAGCATTTGGTGGACGATGGCCAGCAGCTACATGGACGTAGGGCAGCACCACGATCAGCCGAGGGTCTATATGGCCATGCACCATCACATTCCCATGGTGGCAGTACCACCAGCACTACTGGAGAGGGTGAGCTATCCACACCATGATGTAGCAGGCCATGGGCACGTGGTCCTGGTCAGTCCCAACAGTAACGCAGATCCAGCAGGCAGCAGTCACCATCAGGGAGTAGTACTGCATCTGGATTCAGCCCTGGTGGTGCCGGTGAGACCCCTGGCAGGCCCAGTTCCCATTTCCATTCCTGGAGATGGTGAACTGTCCACCCTAATATGTACGACCCACAACTGTCCAAAATACCCCTATGTAGGGTGCCCACATGGCGTGACTGTGTGCATATAAACACACACACATATCACCATCAGACAAGTCTCCTACACACACACACACACACACACACACACACACACACACACACACACACACACACACACACACACACACTCACACACACACACACAAAAAAAAAAAAAAAACACCCCTCCACAGCCCATTTAATGAACACACTCCAAACACACACGCATGGTGTCAACCATATGGCCTAGCCTAGGTTTCTGGCAAACCCACACAACACCTTGTGCATATAATGATACTTGTACCACATCCCTGCCATCCATACCATCGATGCAGGAACATGATAATATATGTCTGATGCACAGGGTGACTTTATTAGAGTGGTGCTATTTAATGCTGTGTAAGGTGCTGTCATCTGGCATTTGTAATGGGTACACATCAGAGAGTGTGTGTGTACTTTTTCAGCCATGATGCATTATTGGTGTTAGTAACACTAAGTGAATGTGTTCTCACATACTGTATTCTGTTTGTGTTCCATGTGTCTGTGTGTCAGCAGGATGTGGCCCTGCAGACATCACCAATTAGAGGTACGGCAGTGTAGTAACACATTGACCACGTCATTGTCAGGGTACAGCTGTATCTGCACACATTTCCCTGGTCTGTAAAGCAGTTCATGCATGTGCCTCACAGCTTATAGGGCTGAGGGGTTGTATCTCAATCTATGGTGGTTAACATCAGCTCTAGCATAGTGGACAATGGTAAGTGCGGTGGGTGGAATACACCTCAGATTGCTAACACCCACAACCCCAGAGGATATTGTGTCGACCAAACACACAGAGAATGCTGTTCACACACACACACACACACACACACACACACACACACACACACACACACACATGGACATACATGCACACACATGATCACAGCTTCCATTGTTGTGTTTGGAACCCATACCCATCAAGTTGTGGTACCACACCATTATGTGATTATTGCAGGTGGCACAGGACTACTAGTGTGATGAGTGTTACAAGGTACCTTTAAGGTGAATAACATCATGTGGCCTTGTGAGGTATGGCAATGGTGGGTGCACTGGGTGTGAGAGTACTCATAATAGTGTCACATACAAGCCTACACACTCATAACCACTGCTATACACACCAATGCATACACACACACACACACACACACACACACACACACACACACACACACACACACACACACACTTGCCAGTACTGCATTAGCAGACTGACCTATCTTGTTATTCATATCATACTTTTCCATACTGTTGAATGGGGCTTGTAGGGCTGAAGAGTGTCTACAGATACCACTATGGTTGATGTCAACAGCAGAGCTCATACAGTAGACCTAGGGATGTGTACTGTTAGTGCCATGGCATAACATATGAAACCATGGCCTCCAATGGATGTCATTCTCACACAAACATACACACACAAGATACTCTTCTCTCACACACACTTGCCAGGACTGAGATTAGAAACCCTACCTATGTATTTATTGATACTACATTGTTACACATTTATCTCACATGTCATGGAGGTTATGGGGTGGCACTTGTCCAAAGATACTTCTAAGGTGAGGGACATCACCAGGCCTTGCAAATTATGACAATGGGTGATGTATTGGGTGAGAGAGGCCACAAAATACTGTAACCTACACATATACACACTTACACAAACTAATACACACACACACACACACACACACACACACACACACACACACACACACACACACACACACACACACACACACACACACATTTGCCAGGACTCATATTAGAACCCCTAGCTATGTAGTCATTGGTATTATAGTGTTATGTAGTTACTGCACACACCACAGAGCTTATAGGTTGAGCAGTGTCCCAAGGTACCAATATAGTGAATAACATCTACAGCACTTGTAAGGTATGGCAATGGTAGTTGTGCTAGGTGAGACGGGCCTCCAACTACTTTTGCCCACATGTTTACACACTAAAAAACACTTTTATACACACTAATGCACACACACACATTTGACAGTACTGAGATCCATAGGTTCAAAGATTCATAGGTGTGTACTTGGCAAATGGCCATGGAGGCTTTACAAGGCTAGCCCTTGGGACTATACTGGCCTCATGCCACCTGACGATACTCCCCAGTGTGTCTACTGAATATAGTCACTGGAATGATCCCCAGGGTGGGTATTCTATTCTCCATCTACTCCTCCAGACTTCTGTTGAAGAGAGCCAATGATGAGCTCTGCTTGACATGTACATGACATCTATTCCATAGCATGTCCAGTCTTTGGGTTGAGAACCTGTCCCTTGCATATGTCCTGTTTATTGTGAGGGTGGAGCTGAAGTATCTGGGACATGTTGTGTGGACATATTGGTTTCTTCAGATGTAGCATTCCCGACAGAGTTGAGTCAGACATGGCTGTGTATGTCAGGTAACCAATATGAGACAGAGATTCATTGGAGTTTTTGGAGTCTGTCCATATGGGGCAAGTGTGTCATACCTAAGATCCTTTTTGTGAGGTACATTTGCAGCCTCTCCTGTTGTTGCAGGTGTCCAGTGGGGTACATGGCAAATGGGCCATAGTGCACATTGATTGAACTACTGAGGGGAGAGTACAGGGAAACACTGTCCTTTTACTTTCTGGTTTCAATGCCCTTAGTCAGGAGAAGTGACACATGGAAGGACTTTCGGAAGGCAGTGGCACTGTGGTAGTCAACAGAGAGCTCACTGTCAACCTGTGTTCCCAGTTCCCTTATACCAACATCAGTGTTCAGTGGACTACCATCAATGTATTACTTTATGGGAACCATGTATTACTTCATGGGAACCATGTCGTACCCAAAGGGGATCGTAGCACATCATCTGGCATTGAGCTTATGTCCAGGGTTCTGACAACAGTCATAGGTCTCAAAGAGGCCTTTGTGAAGGATGCCAACTTCATGTGGGGGGGTAATAATAGCACCCATCTTGTAGTCATCTGCTAACATTGTCAGCCAGGGTGCCTTTGTATTGGGCTGGTCCTCAGAGGTGTGGATCCCAAGCATGAGGGAACCCAGGTCCACAACCTGTGGGATTCCACTCGTGACTGTTCAACAGTCTGACATGGAGTCCACTGCTTTCACTCTGTGAGTTCTATCTGTGAGCTGGTTTGCAGGCCACCTATTTATGTAGGTCAGACTGCCTACCTACATGTGTTTGTGTATGATTCCTGAGTTTGGAACGATATCCAAGGATTAGATGGGCAGCCTGTCTTGTTATCTGTTCCATACTGTCACATAGCTATTGCACATGGAACAATGCTTATAGGGCTGCAGAGTATCTACAGGTCCTTCTACAGTGGATGATAACTGTGGGCCTTGCAATATGGACACTGGGACATGTACTGGGTGGGCAACAGCAAAAAGTAGCAAATCCCCCCAGTAGCTATGATTCTCACACAAGCACAACAATCCCCCACAGACAGGATACTGTTTTTGCACACATACACTTACCAGGACTGAGATTAGAACCCCTACCTATCTATTTATTGCTACTACAGTGTTACAAATTTATCACATGCGCCACGGAGCTTACAGGGTGAAGGTTGTCCAAAGGTACTTCTAAGGTGAGGAACATCACCAGCCCTAGTAAAGTATGGCAATGGGTGATGTACTGGGTGAGAGAGGCCACAAAATACTTTAAACTACACATATACACCCTTACACACATACATTTGCCAGAACTGGGGTTAGAACTCCTACCTAACTAGTTTATAACTACAGTGTTATGCAGTTACCGCACACGCCACAGAGCTTAAATGGCTAAGACCTAATGAAAGGGACTTCTAAGGTGACTGATATCTGCAGGACTGCTAAAGCAGGGCAATGGAAAGTGTACCGGGTGTGAATGGACCCAAAATCTTTAAGTTATAAACACACACACACACGCACACACATTTACATAAACACACACACACACACTTTTACATTTGCCAGTACTGAGATTAGAACTCTTACCTAACTATTTATACTATAGTGCTTTGCAGTTATTGCACGAGCCGCGGAGCTTACAGGGCTGAAGCCTGATGAAAGGGACTTCTAAGGTGACTGATATCTGCAGGACTGCTAAAGTAGGGCAATGGAGAGTGTACTGGGTTTGAATGGGTACAAACTCTATAACTTATTAACACACACACACACACACACACACACACACACACACACACACACACACACACACACACACACTTGTATATTTGGCACGACCGAGATTAGACATCCTACCTAACTAGTTATTTATACTATAGTGTTATGCAGTTATCGCATGCACAACAGAGCTTATAGGGCTGAGGTCTGATGAAAGGTATTTCTATGGTGACAGACATCTTCAAAACTGCTGAAGTAGGGCAATGGAAAGTGCGCTGGGTCGGAAAGGCCTGTTAATTCTTAGATCCTACTGACAATTCTCTAAGTGTATGAGCATGCCAAGTGTGACCTTCTATATTAAATGTGGGACTCCATCCCAGGGATTGCTGTACTCCCGTCTGGTGTTTTTTTTGTGCTACAACCATACCTGCTGGTGCAGGATACCTGGAGGTAGCCTATCAAAATGGGGAGACAATGGGCAATACGGTGATTGTGACTATTTCTCTTAGTAATGTATGAGTTCTAGGGTTACAGGGATTGTTTTAGGAGACATCTGACATATATGATGTTTGACACTGTCATGTATTCTTTCAGTACCTTGTGACATACCTCCTTAGATCATCACAGTTATTTACCAGAGGAATACAGTACGGATGATGCACACACCAATATTATGGGCCAAATGCTAGGCATTCTTGCACAATCCAGCCTGTTGAGAGGTGTGCCTACAACCAATTGACTGCTGGAGCTGTGGAAACAGTCCAGTACCTTGGTGATATATTACAATTGTGGAATCTCTGTGCATTTCTTTTCTGACATGGTTTGATTTCCAGTCCACGGTTGGGTAATATAAATCAGGTAGAATCAGGGTGACAGGTGGACTCCAGATAGATTTGTAGGGGATAAGATATGTGGGGGGTGTCCTGGGTCAGATATGTTTGCCTATAGCTACTAGTACTTTACATAGGGGTCTTCTCAAAGGTTGACTACACTTGGAGGATCTTGTGTGTGTCAGACTGTTTGCCCAGCCTTGAGGTGTGTGCGTGTGTCTCACATATATGTATGGCCCACCTCATTTGGCTTGGTTGGTCCACATTTTGGCATCAGGATGCTGCATAGGATGAGTGATCAGGGAAGGATGTGTTACTCCCCATGGTTGTGGGCCAGGGTTCTGTGGGTGCAGACATGTCACCATCTTCCAGGGTTAGGACTGCCTGCAATGAGTGCATTCCCATGTTTAGACTCCTAGCCCTGCCTGTCTACTGTACAGAGTTTCACAAAATTTCCAGATTCATGACTAATATATCTGGTTGGTTACCCAATCAAGTGTGGTTTTCAAGAAAATGTGTTTTGCAAGTCACTTAGGGTTGAAGTAAGATATTACTGACAGTTGACATTGCAGTTTCAGACTTCATACCCTTCAGACATTCCATGCTAATACAATCATTCCATCAACTTTATAACATTATTAGAGCAGTATTTCAAAGGTGACCTTCTCTTTGGACCTTTATCACCCCATTATTCATAGCTTTGTCCAGCTTTCTGGCTCTCTGAGGCTGGCAGGTTTGCTCCCAGCAGTTAGCAGCATGGCCTTTCTTTGCATTTTGTAGACTGTGTTATGTTGGTGTTAAAGATTATATGACACTCCCTAAAAGAGCACTGTGGGTGAGACATGGACATTTGCCAGAGCCTGTAGGCCAGGTGTGACAGATGCAGGCCATCTGTTTCAAGGCAGTGCAATCTGATGATCATATGTTCACAGGCTGCCAGGCAGTGGACATCCCTGGGATGGCAACAGTAAGTTGACTGGGTGCTACTGACAATTGCTTTCTGTTCATGTTGAGCCATCACTCTAGTTGACAGCGGGATCCTGCTTAAGGCCAGGGACATATTACTGCATTTCTATGAGACTATGAGTGGGAGGGGGTGGAACACCTGTAGACAATACACATTTGCACAGACTGCTGATATTTGCTTAACATTTTGGTCCCATTTAGCATAGTGGTGTGCCCTTTCTTTGAGACTACAGGCATAACAGAATCAACCACATGTCAGATTGTTCTAGCATAAGCATTTTTAGTTTCAGACTTATTACCTTTCAGAGCCATACAGCTACTGCCAGACCTGCTGTGATATCACTGTGTAAGTCTGTAGGTGGGAATTTCATGGATGTCGCCATTTGGGGGCCTTTGCCGGACATTTCTGTATAGTTTTCTACAGCTGATCTGCTGGGTGAGGCTGGAGGTGAGAATGGGACCCCCACTTTGACATCCATGCATGTTACCTATGACTCCCCCTGTTATTTGGCTCACCACATATACTGCAGTGGTGTTTGTGAACTAGGGTGATACTGCGTAGTGTGGGTAAGCCAGTACTGGGCATACACTTCCTGCTGTCAGTTGTCTGCTGCTACTCCAATAAGCCACCCTATTCCCTTGCATGCTTGTATTAATACCATAGATATGCTATCAGAACATTCTACTCCATTCATTTATTGTTAAGAAGACTGACTTATCTTGTACCTGAGGCAGTTGTGAGGATGGTGCTTGAGGGCTGACTATGTTGGATGCATGCAGTACACTGCCTATACATGGTAAGGTATAGGTGGTGTGATGTTTGGCATACATTTTAATGTGAGTGTGACTCGGAGAGAGATATCAGTCCCTGGGTCCCAACAGTCTCAGTGTATGTGCTATGCCTTGCCTCTTTGCCAAGGCCAGGGCATACTGGGCATGCCTCCATCTACCTACAGGGGCAGGCTCAGGATGTTCCTCCTCTGAGTCCCTCTGTACCTGTGGAGACCTTGGCAATAGTGGGGGGCTGTGTGATGCTTCCCTTTTTTTGTTCCTGCTGCAGCTGTTTCCACAGGATCATATTGTGTAGCATGGCACATACTATGAACATGTGTGCACATGTGGCTGGAGAGTACTGCAAGGCTCCACCGGATATGTCAAGGCAGCAGAACCGTGACTTGAGCATCCCAAATACATGCTCTATAATGATCCTGGTTTGTGCGTGTACCTCATTATGGCATTCTTGTGTGGGTGTGTGTGCATTTCTGATGGGTGTCATCAGCCATGGCTTCAGTGCATAGCCTGCATCCCCCACCAGATGGCCATATGGGATGTCCCCACTGGCAGATGCCTGGTACAGTTGTGACAAATACCAGATGTGGAAGTTGTGATAGCTTCCAGGGCTTCCAGCACACACATTCATGATAATACCATGGGCATTGCACATGACCTGGCAGTTGATGGAGTAGAACCCCTTGTGGTTTAGGTAGACCTTACTCCGTTCACCAGGTGGTGCTTTGATGTGGATGTGCATGCATTCTATGGCACCCAGTATATCCGGATTGTCTGTTACATGGTGGATGAGACACATATTGCCAGTCCTCTCCTCATGGGTGCTGGGGAATTTAATGTGCTCAGCGGCAAGTGGCTGCATGGCATCCAGGAACTGGTGGGGTATCCTGGATGCAAATGCCTGTGAGACCCTCATGATATCCCCAATTGGTCTTTAGAAAGTACCTGTAGCTAGTATTCTTAGGGGTACACATACCTTGATACCTACTGGGATGGGTTCCTCTCTGTTGGCTCTGGGTCTGAGGTGGGGCTGGCACAGCTCGATGATTTGATGAAGTATGTCTCTGTCCACCCTGTAGTGCTCTACTATCTCCAGATCATGTAGCCCCAGTAGGTTATCCTGGGTCTGAACACTCTTCTCCTCCTCCTTGTTATAAGGCGGTCATCAGTATTATCCTCCTCACTGCCCCCAGCCTCTAGCATGTACTGATAGATCAATGCGCCAGCAGCCCCTAACATTTTTTGTTAGTTTTTTCAGTTAAAATTTCCCCATATGTGTACACCTATGGTGCATAGTTTGTGGGAAAAACCAGACTGAAAGGTGTTTGCACAATTTATAGTGGTGTGCTGCAGATGCTGCCTGTGTGATTGGCTGAGTATGTTGCATTCCACCTGGCAGCTATATTACTTGTATTTAACTGGCTGTATTCTGCTATTTCCCTTTGTTTTATTTTCTTGTTCTACTTGCCATTTCCTCCTGTTTTAAGACCCAAGGCACGCCGCGCAAACACAGTGCCCACATATCAACAGTGCTGCTATATCCTGTTTTTTTTTTTTTTTTTTTGTATTTTTTTGTTTAAGTCCCGGTGTGCACCGTGCACACCTGTTTAGGCAAAGTAAACAAGGGTATACAGCCTTGGACACACTCCCTTGCTTACATGTACACAGTGCTGCCATTTCCTGTTTTCTTTCTTTTTTTTTTTTTGTTTAAGACCCGGTGTGCACCGCACATACCATTTAGGCAATGTACACAAAGCTATACACCCTGAGACACACCCCCTAATTTAGCTGTGCTTAGGTAAGCACAAACATGGACCACAGAGCTCCAATGTGTTTGCACAAAGCATGACACACCTCCTTTTCATGTTAGCTGCTCCTCCTGCCTACTTGATCGTGTTCTAGCACCTACATGGTTAGGTGCAGTGTGTGGACTTAAAATATTTTGGGATTCAGTAAATTTTCCCTCATTTGCATACCCCACTGCCTTAGACCTTTTCCCCTTGACAAACACTGTTCCCTGGTATTGTTTTGGATTATGCATGCCATACACTATAATGGCAAAATATAGATGTCACTTAAAATTGACTTTTCATTATTTTATTTTTTTTATTTTTTGGCACCTTCAAATTTGCAAGCCGCTGCCCTATGCTTAAACAGCTGAAATTGGCCAAAAAAAAATCTTTACATTTTATAAAATTTAAACACTTTTCCATGCCAGTGGCCATATATTTGGCCACTGGCATGCCTACAGATTATAAAACATGCTTTTATTTGAGCTGTCATGCCTCCATTTTATTTGCAGAAATATGTTCATTTAGTAACCGAACACATTTCTGCAACTAACGCTGTTCTTGCAAAGATACCTGCCTGCTTGCTGAATCAGCAATTCACCTCATTTGCATGGTTTTCACCAGCAAATGAGGTAATTGGCATTCTGCATGGCTTTCCATGCAAGAACAGTGTAGGCAGGCTTGTGCACAGTGGTTTCATAGTTTACTGGATCGCTCGGCGGCCAGACTCCATGCAAGAGCAGCTACACTGTTCTTGCATGGAGCTTGGTGATGATTGAATCTCACCTTGAGTCTTTCCATTGGAGATTTTTCTATATTTCCTGTGACTGAAACACTGGTGTTTATTGTAAATAGATATTCAGTATTTTCATGTTTTCTATTTTATTATTTATTATTAAATATATCTATACCTTTCATTGTGGCTGATCTTTTAGAAGATGTATTTAACCTTTGAGAGTACTTGTATTTATTTAGTGGCACTGTGGGTGCATGCTCCTGAAAATCGTGCTGCTTGGTTTAACATTACCATTTGTATAAGTATTGATTTTACTAAGAATAATTGGGTACCCTGGGTACTAGAGTAGCTGGCTTTGTGGATGTTCTGATGGCAGTGTATCTACCTTATAGTCTGGGTGGAAGTGGCTAAGTGGGTAAGCTGTGCTGGCCTTTTCCAGGCAAGTTTCTGTGTGTGTGTGTGTGTGTGTGTGTGTGTGTGTGTGTGTGTGTGTGTGTGTGTGTGTGTGTGTGTGTGTGTGTGTGTGTATGTGAAAATCAAATCTCAAAGAGTGTGTATGGCCAGCTACTTTGAACAGGGACACTGAGAGCACTGATTTCACAGAGAGGGTGGTGTAGTATTTGGTTTTGAGCACCCAGCTAAGGACTCAACTTTATAGCTGTGTCAGTGGGTAGTCTTATTTGGGGCCTGCAGATGCAGCCCAGCCCCATGACTGGAGTGTGCATTCACTACATGCTCTTAAGGGAAATTGTACTTGGTGCAGAGAGATACATCTGAAAATAATGTGTCAGTGGTGAGGATTGAGGCTCCTTGATCCCTGGCCCAGAGGAGGTACATCAAATATTTTTCTACCCCCCCCCCACCCGAAGATTCAAACTAGTTTCTCAAGTGACCCTGGAGAAAAATTGCTTGAGAAAAATGAGCCTGTCTGAAAACACATTAACCCATACCCTGTCTTAAGAGCTTATCTGCACTGGCATCGCTGACTTCACTACGGTGCGTTACTGTCATGCCATATGCCTGCGACCCTAGGAGCCACCTTATTCACTTGGCATTTTGCTGGCTGGCTCGATGTAGCCATGTTAAGGGATTGTGGTCTGTAACCACAGTGACTTTCCTTCCATACAGATAGGGCTGAAGTTTTTGCAGTGCCCATATTATGGCCAGACATTATTTTTCTACAGCTGCATAACATTCCTCCCCAGTTTGGAGTCTATGGCTGAGATATACAACTGGGTGCTTTTCTCCCTCTGAGGAAATCTGAATGAGAACAGCCTCCACCCCATGGTTAAAAGCATCCGCCTGCATAACATATTCTTTGCTGTATTCTGGACTGTCTAACACAGGGGGTCCTACAAAAGCCCCTTTAAGCTTTTGGAATGTCTTCTCACAGGCTCAGGTCCACATAAACTTATCTGGTCTGTTTTGCCTCATCAGGTCTGTGAGGGGAGCAACTATTGTACTGTAATTGGGAAATAACTTTTTATAGTACCCTGGTGTCCCCAAGAATGCCCTCACTTGGTTTTTGGTAACAGGGACAGGTCATGCCTGAATAGCTTCCACTTTGGAAGTTTAAGTTCTGGCCTGATCTTACCACTCCCCATTCTATGTCCCAAGTAGGAGACTTCTGCCATACTCACCTGACACTTACTGGGCCTGATGGTCAACCCTGCTCTTTGCAGTCTGCCCAGGACCTCCTTGACATGCTGAAAGTGCTCTTGCCATGAATGGCTGTAGATGGCAATATCATCCAGATAAGCAAGGGCATAATCTCCTGCTCCTGCTAGGATACTATCTACCAGCCTTTGGAAGGTTGCTGGGGCATTTTTCATCCCAAAAAGGCATCTTCGTGAACTTGTGGCTAACCTCTCTCTAGCGTTGTAAGTCAAGGGCATGTGCCGGTAGCCCTTGGTCAGATCAATAATGGTGAGATACTTGGCCCCACCCAGCTGCTCAAAAGCTTCATCTGTCCTAGGCATGAGGTAAGCATCTGACTCTGTGTGACTGTTTAGTTTTTTGAACCTGGTGCTGCCATCCATCTTTGGTACCAGCACCACTGGGAAGGCCCAGGGACTGCTGGACTCCTGGATTACTCCCAGTTCCAGCATTTCATATATCTCCTCCATCAGAGTCTGGCTGACTGTTTCAGGCACCCTGTAAGGGGCCAGCTTGTTAGGTCTTTGGGGTCCTGTATCCACATGGTGCTGCACCAGGTGGTTGCACCCAGGTTTCCCAGTGAACGTGTCCCCAAACGTCTGTAACACTGTTCTGATTTCTTGAACCTGGGTAGGGGATAGCTGCTGCAACATTGCTACCTCTTCCACTGAGGTGTCAGTCTGAGCCTCACTGAGGAGATCAGTCACCAGCTCCCCATCAGACTCCTCTTACCACCCACTGCAAATACTCAGTTCAAGGGTCTCCTTATCATGGTAAGGCTTCATCATGTTAACATAGTACAGTTTGTGCCACTGCCTCCTGCCTAGCAGTTTTACCATGTAGTTAACATCACAGACCTTCCTTACCACCTTGTAAGGTCCCTCCCAAGCTGAATGCAGCTTATTGTGACTGACAGGGAATGAGCATCATAACCTGCTGTCCCACACCATACTCTCGGGCTTGAAGATTCCTGTCATACCAGATGTTTTTCTGCTGTTGGTCTCCTGCCAGGTTCTCTTGAGCCAAGCCCATGAGCTCTCTAAGCTTTATCCTGAGGTTTAGGACATATGCCACAACAGAGTCCTTGTTGGATTCACACTCACTATCCCAATTATCCTGACTCAAATCCAAGGGCCCTCTCACTCTATGTGAATGCAGCAACTCAAAGGGTGAAAAACCTGTGGATTCCTGGGGTACCTCTCTGTTTGCAGACAGCAGATGGGACAGATATTTGTCCCCCTCTCTCCCAAACTGATCTTAAAATGCCCTTAGCATGGTCTTCCATGTAAATTTTAACCTCTCCACAAGATCATTAGTCTGGGGGTGGTAGGGGGTAGTCTTCAGGTGCTTTTCCCCACAGTACTCTCACAGACAAGCCAGCAGGTCTGACATGAAATTGACACCTCTGTCAGTCAATATTTTTCTCAGGAAACCTACCCTGCTGATAATCTCTAACAAAGCATTTGCCACCTTCTCTGTCTCGATAGAGGACAGAGCCGCCATCTCAGAGTATCTAATAGCATAATCTACTACCACCATGATGCACTTCTTCCATGTGGAACTTGGGGTACTCAGAGGCCCCACAATATCCATAGCTACCCTCTGAAATGGCTCTTCAATCACAGGGAAAGGCATCAAAGGAACTTTGACCTTGTTTCCTGCCTTGTCTACTTTTTGACACAGGTCCTGCAGTGCCCTTTTACATCCCTTGCAATCCCAGGCCAATAAAAGTTCTGCATAATACATCTCTTGGTATGCTTTATGTCCATTTGACCTGCAAAGGAATGTCATGGGCTATAGCCAGAAGTGCCAGAAGGTATGCTCTGGGCACTACCAACTGCTGTATTACCTCACCCTCTAGCCCTCTATTAGAGGTCTACTCTCTCTATACATTAACCTTTTGTTCCAGTATATAGACTACCCTTTTCCTCGAGAATGAGGTGCCTCCTCAGCTACCTACCTCAAGCTTCATAGTGTAGGGTCCGAGAGCTGAGCCTGCCTCAACTCTACCTTTGTGACCCTTCCCAGCTCCACTTCCACAGAAAGTCTGGTATCTTCTGACAATGGTGCCTCACTGTGAGCCTGGGTACTACCACTCACCTCTGCCCTTGCAGTCACTCCAAGTGAACATCAGTACCACAGCTGTGGCTCACCTTCAGGCTCATTGCTACGGGGTAGCTCCCTCCTTGAAATAGCCACATCACCAGCCCAAGCTTAAGGTGTGAGACCTGTCTGGGTGTCCCAGGCTACCAGACTCACATGCCTGTCTCCAAGCCTGACTGCATGTCACTGCATGCACACAAGGTACTGTATTATCAAAATCATTTCCTATCAAGACATCTGCTAGGATATCCTCAAACACACCTACTTGCTTGCTTCTTTTTCCACCATCCCAGTCAAGATGAACCCTGGACAAAGGTATTTAGGTTCATAGGTAGGTACTAGGCTATCTACCCAAAGGCATTTATAAGCCTAGCCAGAATGTGTTGGCTTTCGCCACCCCTTTAGATTAGTTCCCTGTACCTCTGTCCAGCAGAGTCACTGAAGTGATCCCCGAGGTAAACTTTCTGTTTCCCATCCACTCGTCAAGGTTTCTTTTGAAGAGTGTTAGTGAGGAGCTCTGCCTAATGTAGATTGGGATCTTGTTCCAAAGCACGGGAAGTCTCTGGGACAGGAATCTATCCCTCCAGCATGTCCTATTTATTGTTGTGGTGAGGTTTAGATCCCTAGGGCCTGTGGCTCGAGGGGAATAAGGTTTTCTTTAGGTGGAGCATGTCCATCAATTCTGGGTTGGACATGACCTTGTATGTCAGGCAGAGATCACCTCTGAGTAGGCAGTATGCAACCAAGTACAACTGGAGTTTCTTCAGTTGAGCTGCATAGGGCATCTGTTTGAGGCCATTGATCCTCTTGGTGAGGTACTTCTGTGGTCTTTCCAGCTGTTGCAGGTGTCTTGTAAGGTACATCACAAATGGGGCGTTGTACTCTAAGATGGGTCTGATGAGTGATGAGTAGAGGGGCACAATGACCTCTTTTGATCTGGATGCAAACCCTTTTGTGATTAGGTGGGCCACATAGAAGGATTTTCTTACCACTTTGGCAGTGTGATTATCAAAGGTGAGATTACTATCTACTTGGGTCTCCAGATCCCTTATTACGTCTTCTGTATTTATGGGACTACCACCTATGTGGTAGTTTGTGGGTACTTTGTTTTTTTCCAAAGGGGATGACTATGCACGTTTTGCCATTTTAGCTTGAGGCCATGATTTTGACACCAGGTATCTGTCTCAGTGAGACCCTTTTGGAGGATGTCTGTGTCAGCCGGAGAGTCAATTATAGCCCCTAGTTTGCAGTCGTCTGCGAACTTGGTCAGCCATAGTCCTCCTGTGCTTGCCTGTACCTCTGAGAAGTATATGCCAAACAGTAGGAGTCCTAGGACTGAGCCCTGGGGAACACCACTTGTAACCAGTTTAGAGACAGATCTAGCTCCCACAACTCTCACCATGTGCGTTCTGTCCGTGAGTCAGTTGGCAACCCATCTTGTGATGTAGGGGTTTATGTTCAGGCTGGTGAGCTTGTCTATAATACCACAATGGGGAATGGTGTCGATGGCATATTGGTACATGTCTAGGTACATGTCACCTTTTCTTCCCCACCTTGCTTCAGTGGACATCTCTATGCTACATGGTCTTTGATTAAAAACATCTAAACCTTGATCCTGGACATGTACAATTTGGAACGGGGTACCTCCTAAAGCTCTGACTGGTGCGGACTGCCCAAGCAAGTACTGCTCTTGTTTAACCATTACAGGCTTCACAATGGTTATGTCAGAGGCTGTGTCTCTCTTAGCAGTGGATTGTTTTCCATCTACAAACATAGGATACAGACTCTGGTGATAGTCTGGTACCACTGTTGGAAGTTAAAGGCACCTTCCAGTAGCCCTTGGTCAGATCAATAGTGCTGTCTCAAGACAACTTACCACTGGCATACTATTATTCCCTGGCTCTCTCACCTTTTGTTCCCCACTTTGCTTCAGTGGACATCTGTATGCTACATGGTCTCTGTGATTAGATTAAAAACATCTAAACCTTGATCCTGGACATGTACCTGAACTAGTGGCTTCCCCTATTACTGTTGGACTATTTTGGGGTGGTTTAGGCTGCCCACCATGGGTTCCCTTATATCCATGTGCAGCACTGGGTATTCCCTTCTTGTGCAGTGGTGCCCTGCTTGCTAAGTAGAGATCCCCTTTTCTCCCCATCTCATCTGCAGAGTTACCCTCCCAGTTTGCCAACCAGATTCTCATGTCCTCAGGCAAACTGCTAAGTAAGGGCATGTTCCTTCACCAGAATGTATGCCAACCTTTCAAAAGTGGTGACCTGACACCCACTCACCCATCTATGAAAATAAATGCTTAGCAATATAATCACATACGCTTTCATCTGCCTTATGTCTATGCTCACAAAACTTTTTTTCTGGTGTTAAAACATTCCAGTAAACATTGTTTAACCTTGGCATAATTTAAACAATCAGTATCAGACAATTTAGAAACAGCAGTTACAGCCTTACCATGGAGTAAAGGGATCAGGAACCACACCCAGAGACCTTGATCAACATTAGAGTCTATATTATAACCTCAAATGGGCAGTATGTCAAATACATCTTCTTCGACACATAAATGCTGATCTACAAATTCAGTGAACCACCAAACCATTGAAAATGGAAACATCGAATGCATCACATCATCAAAAGCGCCATTCAGGTAAGTGAAACCCAATGAAGTAAAACTACATTAACACACTTTTTGCAGGGAGGCAATCCCCCCTGCACCCCCCATGTGGGGGGCTGTGCCCCCCACACCTTCCCTACTTAAATATAACAACTCCGAGACCACACTACAGTGGGGAAAAGGATATATTTCCTCTTCCCCACAATCACGCTGCCGGACAACAAACACTTTCAATGTCAGTTTCGATGGTTTGGTAGTTCACTGAACTTGTAGTTTGGCATTTATGTGTCGGCAGAGATGTATGCGACAAACTGCCTGTGTGAGGTAATAATATAGAGCCCAACAGTATACTGTCTACAAGTATATGAATAAAACTATCAACATTTATCCCCCTCTGTAAACTGTGGAATAACTTTACTGACTTTTGTTGCTTCTGAGGTTGGTTATTCCCTTCCCCATAACCGCCATATTCTCATCGAAGCGTCAGCGTGTCCCTCTCATGTTGATGCTGCTTCTCATTTCCTTCTGCTTCCAAATGCCGCAGTCTCTCATTTTCTTCGAACTCCAAATGCCGAAGTCTCTCTGCTGATTGTAATTCCTTGCATTTTGCCTCCAGTTTGCCTCCAGTTAAAGTCTGTTTAACTCCAGATGGGGTTTTAAACCCTCTAAAGAAAACTA
>NC_056736.1:692673186-692678186 GCF_019279795.1 Protopterus annectens
TTGAACATCTTGTGCTGCATGTGCTACCAGTTACAGAAGAAAGTTGTAGGACTACAAACAATTTTCATGCCATTCAAGGTCCTTGAAACGTGGTAAAGCACTTAGCACTGCCAAACAGACACCAGGCAAAAAGCATCCCCCTGAAGAACAAACAGATTTAAAAGCTGTTTGACACATCGTTCTGCCAAGTGCGGCAGAATGAAGTATCTTAACAGTTTATAAAGCTGTTTTACCTTCTGTCACTTTTCTTTGCCAGGACAGCACTGTTCTCTGTTAATCCCTTGGGTGAGATCCACCCTGGGATTCATTAATGCTTACACGGAGTGCAAGAATAGTGTAAGCGCTACTGCACGAAATATGGCTGCCATGCAATCCAGTAAACCAGTCTGGTGACATGCATGAGCCTGGTAGCACTATTCCTGCCTGGACACCACTGAATAATGCTAATTACCTCATTTGCTGGTAAAAACTAATGAGGTGAATTAGCAATTGAGGAAGATGCCAGGTATCCGTGCAGGAGTAGTGTTATGTGCAGAAATGTATTCGGCTACTAGCCGAATACATTTCTGCAAAAATCAAAACGGAGGCATGACAGCTCAATAAAAGCATGTATTATAACCTTTAGGCATGCCATTGTCCATATATATGGCCATAGGCTTGGAAAAGTGTTTACAATTTTTAAAAATACAAGTTAAGTTTTTTTGGCCTATCTCGGCCGTTTAAGCACAGGGCAGCAAACTGGATCGTGCTGAAAAAAAAAAAAGATGTGAAAACATAATTTTAAGGGAAATCTGCATTTTGCCATTATAGTCTATGGCATGCAGAATCAGAACAATACCAGGTAACTGTGTTTGCTGAGGGGAAAGGCTCTGGTGTAATGCAGTAAATAGAGATTAAGGCAGTGGAATATGCTAATGAGGGAAATTTACTGAATCACAAAAAGAATCTAAGTGCCAAACTGCACCTAACCATGCAGGGGCTATACAGCTGTGGTGTAAGCAGGAGGATCAGCAGACATGAAGAGGGGGTGTGTCATGCTTGGTGTATGCACATTGGAGCTCCACGGCTCCAAGATAAGCTTAGCTAAGCACAGCTAAGCAAGGTTGTGTGTCTGAGGCTGTATTGACTTATTCCATGAAATGAAGAGCTTGTTTGCATCCAGAGAGGGCCATTTCTCAGTGTTTACATTAGGTAAATGGGTTTGCGTGGCTTGCACTTGGTCTAAAACTAAAAAAAAACCCTGGAGATAGCAGGACTGTTTACATTTGGGCACCGGGTTTCCGCTGCATGCCTCAGGGCTTAAAAGGGGTGGAAATGGGAAGAGGAAAAAAAGAAAAAAAAAAGGAAAATAGGAGAATACAAGCAATCAAGTACAAATTATATAGCTAGCAGGTGGAATGCATCATAGGCAGCCAATCATACAGCAGCATCTGCAGCACAACAGTATAAACTATGCAAACACATTACAGTCTGTTTTTTCTCACAAACTCTGCACCATTGATGTACACATGCTAGGGAATTTTAACCAAAAACATGTTAGGGGCTGATATTGCTTTGATCCATCAGTATGTGCTAGATGCTGAGGGCAGTAATGAGGATAATGCTGACAACTGCCACAGACCGAGGGGGAGGAGAAGTGTGTTCAGACCCAGGGTAACTTACCAGGGGCTACATGACCCTGAGATAATAGAACACTACAGGGAGGACAGAGACATACTTCAGCAAATCACCAAGCTGTGCCGGCCTCAACTCAGACCCAGAGCCAACAGAGGGAAATGCATCCCAATGGATACCATGGTATGTGTAGCCTTAAGAATACTAGCTACAGGTACTTTCCAAAAACCTACTGGGGACATCATGGGGGTCTCACAGGCATCGACATCCAGGGAACTCCACCAGTTCCTGGAAGCCATGCTACCATATGCCAGTGAGCACATTTAATTCCCCAACACCTGTGAGGAGAGGACCAACAATATGCGTCTCTTCCACAATGTAGCAGAATACCGAAAGGTACTGGGTGTGATAGACTGCACACACATCCACATCAAAGCACCACCCGGTGAACAGAGTAGGGTCTACATAAACCACAAGGGCTTCCCCCCCATCAACTGCCAGGTCATGTGCAATGTCCAGGGCATTATCATGAATGTGTGTGCTGGCAGCCCTGGAAGCTATCACAACTCCCACATCTGGCATTTGTCACAGCTGTACCAGGCATTTGCCAGTGGGGGCATCCCGTATGACCATCTGGTGGGGATGCTGGATATACACTGGAGCCATGGATGATGACACCCATCAGAAATGTACACACACCCACACAAGAATGCCATAATGAGGCACACGCACAAACCAGGATCATAATAGAGTGTGTGTTTGGGATGCTCAAGTCACGGTTCCACTGCTTTGACATATCTGGCGGAGCCTTGCAGTACTCTCCAGCCACATCTGCACACATGTGCCATGCAACACAATATTATCCTGCAGAAACAGCTGCAGCAGGAACAGCATGGAGAAGGGCCACACAGCCCCCCACCATTGCCAAGGTACCCACAGGCATAAAGGGACTCAGAAGAGGAAGCCCTTGAGCCTGCTGCCATAGTCAGACAGAGGCGTGCCCAGTATGCCCAGGCCTTGGCAAAGAGGCAACATACAGCACACACACTGATACTGTAGGTACCCAGGAAATGACACCTCTCTCTGACTCACACACGCAGTAAAATGGATGACACACACATCACATTACCTGTAACTTACCGTGTATAGGAAATGTACTGTGTGCATCCAACATAGGTAGCCCTCAAGCACCATCCTCACAACTGCCGCAGGCACAAGGTAAGTCAGTCTTCTTAACAATAAATGAATGGATTAATATGTTTTGGTACAATATCTATGGAAATGCTGCATGCATGCAAGGGAATGGAGTGGCCTACTGGGAATGGCAGCAGACAACTGAGAGCTATGTGGGACACCAGGAAATGTCTACACAATACTAGCTTCCCCACACTATACAGTATCATTTAAGGTGACAAATCCGAATGAAGTATATGTGGGGGGCCAACTAAGGGGGGTCATAGGTCACATGCATGGATGTCACTGAGGGGATCCCATACTCACTCCCAGACTCACACAGCAATTCAGCCATAGAAAACCATAAAGGAATGTCTGACAAAAACACACAAATTGCGACAATGATGGAATACCCCCCTACAGACTTACACAGTGACATCACAGCAGGCCTTGCAGTTGCAGTAAGACTCTCAGAAGAGTAAGAAGTCTGAAACTCAGTTGTATGGCATTACCATCTAACCTGTGGTCTCTAGTGATATGCCTCTGTTCTCCAAGACAGGGCACAATACTATGCTAAATGGAACCAAAATGTAAAGCCAATATCAGCGCAGTCTGTGCAAATGTGTACCGTTGAGAGGTGTGCTCCCCCCCATATTCCCATAGAAATGCTGTAACATGTAAGTTTGTAGGGTAATAGCAGCAGAGCACACATTGCCAGGGCTGTCCCAATCAACATGATAACTTGTTGTATGAACACAATATGCAGGGGTCAATGAGCTATGCATATGTGTGGGGAATACTGTCAGGATATGGCCAGCAACTTCTTATAGCTGTTGTGTCCTACTGACCTTGGTACAGTACTGTGGTAGACAGAACCATGTTCCATGAAATGGAGTGCCAACTATATTGCATGTCAGCTACACATACAGTGGGAGTTGTACACACTGTCCAGATGTCAATATCCATTACTGCCGGGAAGCTGGACAGGTCATGTACAGGGGGCCACACATATGAACATTACACAGGTTGGAGTAACCTACATAGTGCCTGCCATACCTCACAACTGTACAGACCTTTTGCAGAATGTATGCAGGTTTGCATCACATCTGTGGTGTCTTTATTCTGATATAGTGGTTGTTTGGCAAATCATTGGCAAACCACGAAAGTCTAAAGTCAGAAAATATTGATGGATTGTAGTGTCTTAGACTTCATACCCTATAGAAAAATGCATGCTAATGCAAAATCTGTTACTGTATCACCCTTCCAGGTTTGTAAAGCCAATAGTTACAATGGTCTGTATATTTAGGCCTTTGTCACTCAATTACTCATGGCTTTGTCCAGATGTTTGGTTCACATATGTAGAGAGATATGGTGCCTAGTAGCACAGCAGGGCATTCTGTCACTTACCATTGTCACCCCAGGGGTGTGTATATTTAGGCCTCTGTCACCCAATTACTCATGGCTTTGTCCAGATGTTTGGTTCACATATGTAGAGAGATATGGTGCCTAGTAGCACAGCAGGGCATTCTGTCACTTACCATTGTCAACCCAGGGGGGTCCACTGCCTGGCAGCCTGGGAACATATGAGTGACAGAATGCATTGGCTTGCTACAGATGGCCTGCAGCATTCTCATATGGCCTACAGGCCTCTGGCAAAGGCCCATGCCTCACTCATAGTGCCTTTGTAGGGAATGTCATGGGGTCCATACTACCAACATAACACAGTCAACAAAATGCAAATGTAAGGCCATGCTGCTAAATGCTAGTAACATACCTCTCAACCTCATAGAGGAAGAAATCTGGACAAAGCCATACATTATGGTGGGATAAAGGCCTAGCTATAGGGACACATTTGAAATATTGCTCTCATAATGTTAGACAGTTGATAGAATAACAGAAGGGGTGTGTAGTAGCATGGATGTCATGAAGGGTGTGAAGTCTGAAACTCTAATGTTCTGTCAGTATTTCCTGACTGGAGCCCTGAGTGATTTTCAACAAAGGTGCTAGATAACCACAATGTTAAGGGAAACCGACCAGATATATGAGGCGTGCATCTGGATAATCTGTGAGAATCTGTAGAGTTGACAGGTACGGCCACACCAGGATATGATCTGTCAGGTAAAAAGAAAACCGCACAACCAGGAGATCCTCAGCCAGCATATCACCAAGGTGCTGGACCTTTTACACAGCTTCAACAGTCAATCAGCTGTAGC